>NC_068995.1:44789395-44797629 GCF_001194135.2 Octopus bimaculoides | reverse complement strand
TATTATCAATATTTAAATAAGTTGTCAGATTTTAAAATAAGTAGTATTCTGTCAAGGAAAATATATATTACAATACCTTGTGTATGTGTGTGTGCTACCATCATTGTTTTTGTATATATGCGTGTATATCATCATCATCATCATTACTTAATGTCATTTTTTTCATGCTGACATGGGTTGGACAGTTTGGCAAGAACAGAGAAGCTAAAGGCCTCTGGCAGGTTCTATGTCAGCTTTGGCATGATTTCTACAACCGGATGCCCTTACAGCGTGTACTGGGAGCTTTTTACAGGGTACTAGCACCCACAAGGTTGCCAAGTAACCACAAGATAAGACCCTCACTTCAACTGAGCTGAGTATGGACTGGCAAAATATACGTATGTATGTACATGTCTCCTTGTCTTCACATTGCGTGATAGTTGTAAACAAGTGTCACCATCATACAGGCAGCATCAGTTGTTTCTCATCTTCTATGAAAAACATCTCTGGCCATGGGGAAATATTTCCTTATTTGGAAACAGGTGAGGATTGGTGACAGGAAGAGCATTCAACCACAGAAGATGTACTTCGACAAATTTTCTCCAACTCGTGATGCACAGAAAAGTGATAATGACCGTGATCACGATGTTGATGATGTATGTATGCATCAGAGTAGTTGAATTAGGAGAGTTTTTTTTTTTTTAGACAAAATATGTCATGATTTGTTCCAGTTCTCTGCATTCTGAGTTCAAATTAGGCCTGAGGTCAACTTTGCGTGTCACACTCTTAACCCATATATGCCCATAAAAAATTTCACTATATTTTGATTAAACATTATGGTAAGCTTTCATGATGTGGAAGAGAAGGACAATATGCAACTGTTAGCTATGGGTGTCGACTACCTACTGAATATTTTGTATGCTCAGTCAGACGCTTCCTGGCAAGTTCATGTTCAAACAAGTAGGAGCAGGTTTTGCATTGCAAAAACGCAACCAGGAATATATGGGTCAAGTTAGTAAAGTACTGGTCAACGACAAGTACAGTTCCCTGTCTGTCTGTCTCTCTCTCTCTCTCTCTCTGGTTGTCATATCCTGGATATTTTGTTGACTCAGCCAAAAAGGTGATGCATCTGCTCCTAAATATATGACCATTTAAAACAAATAGCTAAAGCCATGTGCATTTTACCTAGCCATCCTCGACTCTCTGAGATCACTGATTGAGGGATGGAAATCTTTTATCTTTTACTTGTTTCAGTCATGAGACTGCGGCCATGCTGGAGCACTGCCTTGAATTTTAAGAAAAGAGATTGGTGTTCTGTTGCATTGAACAGGCTGTCAGCCAATGACCATTTACAGGCATGATCTTACTACTGCTTGACACAAGGTTTTTTACCTGCTGTGTTTCTAACCTGGACCAAGGACCAAGGAGGGTCACCTCCTTAGACAATCCTGTCCTGATGAATTTCCTCACCAGCACCATATTGATGCTGAGCTTAGCATGGCCACCAGATTACCATAGAAAACTGACGACCAGGACTCTCATCCTCAAACTGGCCAACCAGATAAGCCTCCAAGTAGCTGGGTTGCAGGAGCACACTGTAAGTAGGTAACTCTGTGACGGAATAGCCTTCCCATCAGGGGCAATGTTGTCCTATTCGCCTAGCCAACAGAGTGGTATTGTCTGAATGCTAAAACGATGCAAAGCACACATGGGACAAAATGTTTAATGGCATTTCGTCTGTCTATATTTTCTGAGTTCAAATTCCATCGAGGTTGACTTTGCCTTAATGCTTTCTTGGTCAATGAAATAAGTACCAGTTATGCAGTGGGGTCTATGTAATCGACTATTCTCCTCTTCTTTACAGCCCCTACATTATATGTTTGTATATAGATGATGATGGTGGTGTCTATGTTTTTAAACACACACACACATATATAAACACCTGTGTGTGTGTGTGTGTGTGTGTGTGTGTTACATGGTATATCCTACATGTATATCTTACTGACATATAATACATATATTATACATCTTCTGGCCATTCTACAAACTGGCACTGAACATATACCATTTAATATACACCCTCATAATGTCAATAGATTTAACATTTTTATGTTTTTACAATCAATTTCTCTTTTTGAAGAAATATGACCATAACACCATCAACCTTTTCTGTCCACTCCATTCAGCTTACTCCAGAGTCTGGTTTAGCAATATTTTCACCATTATTCTTTCATTAGTTCAAACTAGTTGGTTCTGGTCATGCTGGAGCACAACAGACACACTGACAGAATTTGAACCCCTAATTTATTGTTTCAGACAGTTTGCTTTGTTTTTACCAGCTTTTACCAGTTCCAAACCAGGGTAACGAGATTTTTGTAAATTATGAGATTAACCTTTTCATTACCATATTTCGTTGAAAAACACTGCCATGTTTCAATCAATTTTGAAAATAATGAAAAATTTATTGAAATAACTTTGTCATAATTAATTTGGTGTGCAGAACATACGGAATTTTGATGGAAGATTTAAATTTAGATCATTTAAAACAGAAAGTTTATAACATAGAACCAGGAATGGTGGTCTCAGGTGGATTGGCATGAAAAAAGTTAAACAGAGGGGTTATTGACCAAATGGTCTTTAGTTCAAAACCTTATATAAGTTTATTTGGTTGCTAACAGGTTCTGCAAATACTTCATAGGTCAACAAACCATTCCAGTGACTTCTTCATCAAAATAAATTCAATAATTACATCAGTTAATTAGAAATATGAGCAGAGTTCTAATTAATCCAAATTAATCTCGCTTCTGAGGATGGTCTTAACATAAATGGTTACAATTTCAGCATGGGAATTCATTAAACATTCTTCAAACTCACAAATACTTTTTTTGCTAAATATTATGAAATTTCTTGCAAATTCCGGTTCTACTTTCTACATCCTTGTCTACTAAATTCCAACATCAGTGCTGTTTATTTTCTTACTTTTCCATCACTGAGGCTGAGTAAATATTTTCACAGCTGGCTAACCTTCTTAAATACAATGCACTCAACCATGAAGAAGAAAAAAAGTGCAACATCTATTTTTTCTCTCTCTTTTTATTTTGTTGTGTTTTTTTTTCTGTCAACTTGATCAAATGCGATGCTGTATAAACGACATAATGAGTCTAACGAGACAACACAAAGGCTTTTTATTACACAGTAAGGTTAGAACTCATTACCAAAGAGTCAATAATGAAGTACTTTTAAACATTACAGCCACTTTAGGTTCTAAACCATTCAGCTGGAAACATTTTCTAAGGAATCACTGAAATTGTACCATCACAGCTTTCTGCTGGAAGCTTCAGTCAGAATCAAATTAACAATATTGACCAGAGACAGCATTTTATCACTCCAACACACAATTACAGTTCAATATTCACCAGTGACAACCTACACTCACTTCACTACACAAAATGATGCCTGGTTTCACACAATTCAATTGTTACATCCGCCATCACAGCACAGTTGAGGTGTTGAAATATGCACACACACACAAGCACAGACATACAAACACACAAACGCACACAGATACGTAAAGTTAGAATAGAGGCAGCTGATGAATAATTCCAAGTGGCTTTCTGTTTTCCTATGTGTTCGTTCCGTTGTCTGTAGTTCATTGTTCTAACGTCCTGTACCCTGATATGCATCTATATGCACATGTAGATGAAAGTATATACATATATGTGTGTATACATGCATATATATTTTTTGTATTATATATATATATATATATATATATGCATAGACAAACAGGATTCTGAGAAGGTGATCTGTGATATGAATGAAAGGTTTATTTCACTTCTTACTCTCTACAGTTGTGGATTTTATTAAACGGAGAGATGTTCAGTTTATAGGAAGATATCGAACAAATAGCAGCTATCAACGAGGATATCGGCAAACAAAAAGTGGGAAGTTCTTGTCGAGAAAGAAATCAATGGCCAGTCAATCTAATATTTAAGATACATATTGTCTGCGAATCAAAACCATCCACCCATATATTCTATGGTATATATGCTATATACAATCGTGTGTGTGTGTGTGTGTGTGTGTGTGCATGCATGCATGCATACATGTATATGCTAGTATATATGTGTGTGTGTGTGTATGTATATATATATACGTGTGTGTGTGTGCACACAAACACACAAATGGGTGTATATATAATGTGTTTAATGTTTATTTCATAGTGAAAACATAAGTGCTCAATACATTACACCACCTTGTTCTGAAAGTGCGTAGTTGTGTGTGTGTATGTATGTGTGTAAGTGTTTGTGTGTGAGAGAGTGAGAAAGAGAGTGAGTGTTTGTGTGTCATGTGAAATATAAACAGGATTAAACAAAACACAGTGCAGACATGTTTTTACCTTACATAAGACACACACACACACACACATATATATATATATATATATATATATATATATATATATAGATGTGTGTGTGTGTTGCTGGACGAAACTTTGAAGTTACTGTCAAAAATATTCTTGTTTAAGAATAAAGTTGCTTTTATCATAACTGAACATAAAAGCAAACATTAATATATATCTTTTATCTTTTGCTTGTTTCAGTCACTAGACTGTGGCCATGCTGGGGCATCACCTTAGAGAATTTTTTAATCGAATGAATTGACTCCAATACTTCATAAATATATAGCTCAGTGGTTAGAGTGTTAGGCTTACAATCGTGAGGTGGTTAGTTCGATTCCTGGACCGGGTTGTGTATTGTGTTTTTTATACACACACACACACACACACACATGTGTGTATGTATACATATATATATATATGGAGCAAAATGAAGTAATAACAGATTTGACTGTCTAACGGCAGTATTTATTGTAGCTCATTAAAATTGGTAATTCCCTTCCTATCTCCCTTCCTCTCTCTCTTTCTCACTTTCTCTGATAATTAAAATAAAGACATTGATGTGTGTTGTCACCACCCTCCATACCACCACCCCCACCATCATTAAGTGCAAACAGAAGCTAGTGTTTCATCAACTGCATCACCTCCACCACCCCAGCCAACCTCTGACATTTCCACACCATCCTCCCATATGTGTTTATATGTACCCACCCAATACAGGAAAACATTAACCAACATCTACTGGGAAATAACCTCCCCCTCTCCCCTATCTCTCTATACTGACTTTCCTACACCACCCACCCTCATATGTACCCATGTACACAACCAGTACAGTTGACACTAATTAACATTTACTGCTCTCTCCTCCTCCGTCTTGACAGAATTTTCAAACATCTTGCTCTACGTACACACACACACACACACATTCTACTTTGCCAAAGCAGGATCAATAACCAATCATTAGAACTCAATATATTACTTATAATGGACTTACAAAGCTGCAGGCTCTTATACGAACCAGAAAATATGTACAGAGTACACACATTAATTAATTAATTAATTAATCAATCAGTCAATGGCTACACAACCACCTTCATCAGCTTACAGCTGTTTTGGGTATAAGGGAAATGTCTACCCAGACTTGAGTGCCAATCTTAGAGCTAGTCAGATCCTTAAGATAAAATGTACCTTTGAGGAAAACATATATATATATATATATATATATTAATTGCTAGTAGGGACTTGTGGTAATATGTACATACCAGTTGCCAGAAATGTGTTTAATATGTAAATTGCTATATCTAATAGTGTTACACCACTAGACTTAGTGGGTATTTAAGCACTGAGTTTATGGATGGTTAATAGGCTGGATGCCGCACTGAAGAAAGAGCAATAAGTCCAGAAATGTGCATGTATGCCCATAACCCATTTTTCTATCCTTGATCACATCGTTTACATAGACATATTTATATACAAAACATCATAACTTTCTTTGCTGGCTTTGAACTCTATAGAAAATCTGCAGAAATAGCTTGAAAGTGATATATAACTTGACCTGTGTCTCTTTTCGTTCATTTGCTTATTACTCTACATGTTTGACATATATATAGGGGCACAATCATAGCTGTGAGGTAAGAAGTTTGGTTTCCAACCATATGGTCATGGGTTCAGTCCTTCTAAAACATTAAATCTGTAGAAGACAAATGTCTTCTACTATAGCACTCGGACTGACCAGAGCCTTGAGTGGGTTTAGTAGACGGAAACTGAAAGAAGCCTGTCATATATATTTATGTGTATGTATGTTACTGTCTCCTTGCCTTGACTTCATGTGATAGCTGCAAATGAATGTCACCATTATGCAAATGTTGTCTTTCATTTCCAGTCTTCCATGAAAAGCATGCTTGGTCATCGGGAAACAGATGAGGGTTGGCAACAAGAATGGGCAACTAGCTGTAGAAAAATCTGTCCAACCCAAAGAAAACATGGAAAAAGTGAATGCTGAATGATAATTATGAGATTATACAGAAACCAGAAGTGCACTCAATACAATTCAAATATAAACTGGAGAGCAAAAAAAAGTTGTATTGAACATTTAATGTTTTAGTAAAGTACTCTACTGTCCTTCATTCATATCTCACTCTGTGTTGGGGGGGGGGCAGAGAGAGGAGGAGAGAGAGAGAGAGAGCCTGTGTATCTGTAGTAGAGACAGCTGTAAGCTAATGAAAGTCATAATGAAACCATTGTCTTTCTTGTGTGATACATGATATGCTGTGTACTTCACATGGGAACTGCTAGTCTATAACAATTAAAGTTTGTTGTCATTTTCTTGTTTACAAATAGTCTATTGGTTCTGTACTTTCAAGGACCTGAAGAGTAAGAGATTCCTTACTTGAAAAAGGGGTAAAGCCTACTGAGAACAAGTGCTTCCAGTTGTAAAATAATGCCTCAATCATATATATATATAATATATATATATATATATATATTCATCTAATCCATACTGACACAAAAAAAAATTGGACATAAAGAACACAAATAAATGAACATTGCAAATAAGAGGTGACAAGTGTCTCAATATCCCAACATGGCAACACAGATGGAAATTGGGTAATTTGACTGGTACTTAATTTATCAACTCCAAAAGGTTGAAAGGCAAAGTTGACTTCTCTGGATTTTGAACTCAGAACATGAAGACAGGCAAAGTGCCACCAAGCATTTTTCCCACCATGCTAACAATTCTTCCAGCTCACTGCCTTAGATCCCTAAAAGAAATTGATAGCTTTTATTCGTTAGGGCAGTGGTTCCCAAACTGTGGTCCGTAAAGGTGAACGTTAAGCTAACGGAAAGCTGACAGACCTCTGAGAAAACTCATTCAAACAAATGGGATCCTTGGTAGTGAAAAGGTTGGGAAGCACTGCATTAGGGGATTGTAATTAGCAGTCGAGGAAGTATTTTGAAAGCAGCCAAAGAAAGGTCTGGGCGGAAATCTTCATGGAACTATTTTATTTCCATTGGTTAATGAAAGGACTATATCTTTGGGTGAAGGGCAGATTTTACAACATGTGTATATAAAGTATGATATTGTATGGTAGTGAAACATGGGCACTGACTGTAGAGGAGGTGTGAAAACTTGCAAAGAAAAGCCACAGGTATTGTTTGCTGAGATTGTTACTTTAGTGTAAATGAAGGATGGAACAGAAATGAACTGATAGACAATTGAAGAAAAGAGGAATTAGCTGCAGTATGCAAGGGAGAAGATAGAGGTAGGATAGATATTGGGATGTCTACGGAGAATGATGGCCGAATAAAGAAGTACCAAGGTATTCAAGAGAAAAGAACTTGAAAAACAGGGAGACCAAAGAAGGCACTGGAAAAAGTGGTTGAAGCTGATCACTGGAAAATGAACTGGACAAAGATGAAAGAATGAAACCAAGTGGCAAAAAGCAGTGCTGGAGAAGATCCGTACAACTAATCTAAGCATGGGGGAAAAATGAATGTAAAATGTTGATGATGGCCCTAGTAGTGGGTCTAATTATTTCCTATAATGTAGCCCTGTTTATGGATTTATCTGTTGCTATATTATAGCCTGCTCATCTCCTCGTGAGTTTATCTATTGACATAATGTAAGCTACATTAAGGAAATAGCGAAATCTATGGGTAGAGTGACTTTCTATAATTGGAAGATTTGAGTAACAGCAGCAGATGGTTATGGAAAGAGAATCTAGTTTGTGTTTCACACAGAGAAAGAGATTTGTGGCATTGAGACTGTAGATTAAATAATTCAAGAGATTATTAGCTTGGAATGTCATAGATTGGAATAATATGAGAAGGGGGGGGGGAGGAAGTGTGGGAGGGG
>NC_068995.1:44787544-44789282 GCF_001194135.2 Octopus bimaculoides | reverse complement strand
GAAATGGAGTGAAGGAAAGAGAAAGAGGAAGAAACAGGAGAGACTGAAAGGAGAAGGGAGAAGAAAAAAGTAGAAAAGAGGATGGGGAGGGAGACAGGGGTAGAGAGATAAGAGAGAGGAAGGTGAGAGAAAAGGAGAGGAAGAAAGGAAGAAGAGGAAAAGAGAATGAGAGAAAGAGACAGGAGTGAGTGAAAGAAAGTTAGAGAGAGAAAGTTCGTAATTTCCAAAAGATTCCAGGGACTCTCTTCAGGTTGAAGAGATGATGACTGATTCCAAGAGAATCCCAGATGCCAGATGGAATTGAACTCACAGTATTGAGGCCAGATGGAATTGAACTCACGGTATTGAGGCCAGATGGAATTGAACTCACGGTACTGAGAAGTCAAAGTCATAATCTAATGTATTTAATTTCAGGCTAATTACATTAGTTAATTAGGAGATTAACAGCAGCAGAGAAAGAAGGGGTCGTGGGGGTGGGGGGATAAGAACCAGTTGGTCCCTAAAAACTGCCAATAATAGAGAAATAAGAATTATTAATGTTAGTAGTAGTAGTAGTAGTAAGTTTCACAAGCTGGATAATATGTTAAAGACATTACTCTGTGTGTGTGTGTGTGTGTGTGTGTACAAGTGAGTGGATGTGTATGTGCGAACATAGGTACATGTGTGAGGGTAAAAAAATGTGTAAATGTGTATAAGCTTAAGCATCTGTGATTGTGTATGTGTGAGAATGTGTGAATATGCATGCGTGCATGTGTGTGTAAAGCATGTGTATGCACATTTGAACATGCATATGTGTGTGTGTGTGTGTGTGTGTGTGTAAGCATGTCCAAGTTTATGCATGTGTGTGTGTGTGTGTGTGTGTGTGTCTAAGATGTGTTAGGTACGTGTGTGTGTCCCTCTCTAACTTCACAGTCGACTGGTTAGACCAAAACAGCCAGTAAAAGGATATGCAGACTCCATTAAATAGAAAAACACATGTTGTAACACTTCACATGCAAACAGTCAATATTTATAGAAACACCCCACCCCCCACACACACCTGTCCACTAAAAAATTATAATCAATTAATACTAATTTCATTTACTACGTTCTGAGTTCAGATTACGCTGGGCCGACTTTGCCTTTCATCCTTTCGGGGATCAATAAATTAGGTACCAGTGAAAGACTGGGGTTGATGTAATCGACTAGTCCCCTCCCCTCAAATTTTAGGCTTTGTGTCTTTAGCAGAAAGGATTATTATTATTATTATTTTTATTATTATTATTATTATTTTAAAGTGGCGAGCTGGCAGAATCATTTGCACACAGGACAAAATGCTTGGCGGTATTTCATCCACCGCTACATTCCGAGTTGAAATTCCACCAAGATCGACTGTGCTTTTCATCTTTCGGGTTCAATAAATTAAGTACCAGTTGTGTACTGGGGTTGATCTAACAGACCAGCTCCCTCCTCCACAACTTCAGGACTTGTGCCAATAGTAGAAAGGATTATTATTATTATCCCTTTAGTATTCACAAGTAATGCGTTTTTATTCACATTGTTTTGAATTAATTCTGTACCAGTTGAACACTAAGACAAATGTCATCAACTAGCCCCTTCTCCCAAAATTTCAGGCCTTGTGCCCAGGGTAGAAAGGATCATTATTATTAAATTCAACGACTGGCACCCATGCCAACATCATCTCCTTCATTGGACACGAAACTCAGCTTGCGAAGACTTATTGGGGCAAGCAAAAGCG
>NC_068995.1:44786017-44787125 GCF_001194135.2 Octopus bimaculoides | reverse complement strand
TTATTACAAGGCGGTGAGCTGGCAAAATCATTTGCAAGGTTTATTTTGAAACTTCTTGTTTTTTGCTTTTGCATTCCAAGCCTGAAGAACTCTAATTCTTCAAACAGCCACAGCTACCCAGTAACATTTGAAATCTACCATCGTCTAGAGCTACTCAGCAGTAGTTAGAATTTTAATCAGCTACCCATTCACCCAGTTTCAGGTGTTAATTTAATCAAAAATTATAAATACAAAGTTGTTTACCTAGGCTGTTGACATACAGAAAAGCCCCCACATACCTTTTTAAATAAATGCACTTGTGCCAGTGCTAAGTAATTGCACCTGTAAAGTGGTTGGTGGTAGGAAGGACATCCAGCCATAGACACCATGCCAAGACAGACAATTGGAGTCTGGACAACTCACCAGCTGGCCAGCTCCGGTCAAACCATCCAACCCATGCCAGCATAGAAAATGGACATTAAACGATGATGATGATGGACTATAACAGGAGTGGACTAAAAACAGGACCCTGATAGACACATACTTGCATGCTAAATTTCTTAAGCATGGAACTAGGTCGTCAGCATACAGGAAGTCCTTATGTACAGCTGGCCTTACACTCCTGTTATAATCTGGAGAACTATCAACAGGAGTGGACTGAGACCAAAACCTTGACGAACACCTACCTGCTAAATTCCCCACTGTGCTCATAACTAATTCTCAACTTGTTCACAGCATTTCTCTGCATGGCTTGCATGACTTTGTCAAGCCATTAACCAACTGAGTTTTCTCAGTAACCACAGGACCACAGGGCCCAGAACACTATCAAGGGCTGCTTTCTCCAGGTTAACAAATGCTAATGGAAAGATCAACAACACCAAGAACATCAACACAAAATAAGGAAAGTATATGGTGACAAGTTAAATACCAGATCTTATTTTAATATTTGGCAATAATAATATTACTAGAGTCAATGTTTTAGCAAATGTCTTCTAATGTTGGGCAAGTGTCTTCTACTATAGCCTCGGGCCAACCAAAGCCTTGTGAGTGGATTTGGTAGACGGAAACTGAAAGAAGCCTGTCGTATATCTGTATATATATATATATATATATATATATATATATATAT
>NC_068995.1:44782009-44785540 GCF_001194135.2 Octopus bimaculoides | reverse complement strand
ATATATATATATATATATATATAGGCATGTGTGTGTATGTATATAAGCATGTGTGTAAGTGTGGCAGTGGGTATAAATATATGTACATGTGGGTAGAATGGGATGCATGTTGTGTGCATGCGTATGTATACATGTGTATGTACGTTTGTGCATGTGAAGAACAAGGTGTGTGTGTGTATGTGTTACTGAGAGAGAGAGTTGCTAATTAAAAACAAAAAAGAGCAACAACCGTTAACAAAGTTGTATGTATTTCCTTTAAAAGAATCCAAGAAAGATGATGATGATGATGATGATGACGATGATGATGATAAATTCGAGAAGGTGGGAGGGGTGTTGAAAGCGAGAGTTTTGCCGGGGGGGTATGGGGGAAAGGTACATATTGGATAACCCAAAAGATATATTTTTTTTAATATAAAATAAATCAGGAAAAACAAAAACAAAAAAAAACTTAATTACATGTATACAACAAACAAACAAACAAACAAACAGTGTCTAGTTGCGGTATTTATTGGAACGGTGGAGCCATGGCAGAGAATTCTGGCAATGGTGAAGTATTCAATGAAAGGAAGTGAGTGGAATTATGAGCTGAGAACAGAGTGTACTGGGGGAGTGCGGAGTGGGGTGGAATGAGGTAGAAGCGGGGATGGCGATGGGTTGTTAGTGGTTCTGAGTTAATTAGATCAGTTGGGTGTATAGACTTTATACTTACCCCGGCTATATTTATAGTCAAGATATATTATACACACTGGATAGAATAACATGGACGTCGCAGAGAGAACAGTTATCAAAATATATGAAACAGAGTAGGGAGGTGTTCATTTGTGTATATGTGTTAAAGTGTGTGTGTGTGTGTGTGTGTGTTTGTGTTAATTTGTGTATATCTGTTAAGGTATGTGTGTGTGGGGGTGTTAATTCTTGTGTAAATTTGAGTGTGTGAGCATGTATGAATATGAGTGTGTATATATGTGCGTATATGAGTGCATGCGTGTATATGAGAGTATGAGTATGAGTGTATATGAGTGTGAGTGTATGAGAGTGTGAGTGTATATGAGAGTGTGCGTGTATATGAGAGTGTGCGTGTATATGAGAGTGTGCGTGTATATGAGAGTGTGCGTGTATATGAGAGTGTGCATGTATATGAGTGTGCGTGTATATGAGAGCGTGCGTGTATATGAGTGTGCATGTATATGAGTGTGCATGTATATGAGTGTGCATGTATATGAGTGTGCATGTATATGAGTGCATGTATATAAGTGTGAGAGTGTGTGCACATATGAATGTGTGTAACAATTTGTGTGTGCATATATGTCTGTTTGCAAGCAATAATTTGTGTGTTAATTTGCACATATATGTGCTTGTGTGTTGTTGGTTAGCTCAAGGTCAGTTCCTGATCAAGCAGACCCTATAGTCAAAGATCTTCCAACCATGACCATCCCATCTATTTTTCAAACACAATCTTACATAGGGCAACCTTAAACAATGTGTTAACCCTTTATCTGAGACAAAAGACTGTGAAGTAACAGGGCCCCACCCAACAACTATGCAGTTAATTTGCAGAACCCTTCAGCCAGGGGTCCAAATTTGAACCACACCAAAATTTGGACCCACTCTCTTGATGAAGTCTCAGAAAGTCAACATGAATAAAAAAAAAAAACTAAAAAATTTTTGACCAAAATTTTAGGCACAGGAGTGGCTGTGTGGTAAGTAGCTTGCTTACGAACCACATGGTTCCGGGTTCAATCCCACTGCATGGCACCTTAGGCGAGTGTCTTCTCCTATAGCCTCGGGCCAACCAAAGCCTTGTGAGTGGATTTGGCAGACGGAAACTGAAAGAAGCCTGTCGTATATGTGTGTGTGTGTGTGTGTGTCTGTGTTTGTCCCCCCAACATCGCTTGACAACCAATGCTGGTGTGTTTAGGTCCCCGTAACTTAGCGGTTCGGCAAAAGAGACCGATAGAATAAGTACTAGGCTTACAAAGAATAAGTCCTGGTGTCGATTTGCTCGACTAAAGGCAGTGCTCCAGCATGGCCACAGTCAAATGACTGAAACAAGTAAAAAAGTAAAAGAATAAACAGTAATTTAGTATGAATTGCATTACAGTAACATTTATAGCTGTGTGGTTAAGATTTTCATTTCACAACCACATAGGTTCAAAGTTCAGTCCCACTGTACAATACTTTGGACAAGTGTCTTCTTTTATACATCCAGACCAACCAATACTTTGTGAACGAATGTGGTAAATGGAAAGCTGTAGAAATATATCATCATCAACAACACTTTTCTCTATTTGCATGGGTCAAGACAGAATTCACCGAGGCAGATTTTCTACAGCCGGATGGCCTCCTTCCTGTCACCAACCCTTACCTGTTTCCTAGCAACGTAATATTTCTCCATAACAAACACTTTTTTCACAAAAGATTGGAAACAAACATTAGTATGACACTCGTTTACAATCATTACACGATATCAAAGCATGGGTGAGTGGATGGGTAGGTAGGTAGGTAGGTAGGTAGGTAGATAGATAGATAGATAGATAGATAGAGATAGTTAGTTAGTTAGTTAGTTAGAGATAGTTAGATAGATAGATAAGATAGATAGAGATAGTTAGATAGATAGAGATAGTTAGATAGATAGCTAGATAGCTAGATAGATAGATAGATAGATAGATAGATAGAATGATAGATAGATAGATAGAATGATAGATAGATAGATAGATAGATAGATAGATAGATAGATAGATAGATAGATAGAAGTGGATATATAAATACATAGAAGTGGATGGATAGATAGTGGATAGAGAGATAGTGGTGAATAAGTGGATAGATGGATATCATCATTATCACCACGGTTAAATATTGATAACTGTCATTCTTGAATGGGATTAGGAGTGAGTTGTCTCACCTGTATATGACTTACAGGTGTTTTAACAACCAGTACTTTGAGAGTGTCATCCCCACTGCACTAAACTGCAGCGTACAGGTGAACAAGCAAAACATTGAGTGTGTGTGGACAATAATGTTTAAAAATCACTAGTGTTGCTTCTAATTCATAATTAAATTTAACCCTTCACATGAATCGCCTTGGCAGGTTTGTTTTGTTACACTATCTGTATATAGTCATAGACTGATGATTTGATTCAGGTACATGTTGATAGGCCACAGAAATAGCAAAATATTGATATCTATCGCTTCTGAATGGGATTAGGGGTGAGTTGTCTCACCTGTCTTTTGACATTCATGTTTTAACACCCAGTGCTTTGAGGGAATTGTCTCCACCCACGCTAAACCGCAGTGTACCGGCAAACAAACAAAATACATACACTGAGTATGTGTGGTTGATAATGCTTACAACACTAGCACTGCTTCTAATTCATAACTGAATATATATAGCCTTTTCCGTTTGTTTTCCTGTCTTGTTTTCTTTTCCGTTTGTTTTCCTGTCTTGTTTTTTGTCCGCCACTACGTTCCTCCATGGCACAGGTTTAATTTGTGTATACAAATTTAATTTGCAGTCCATGGGAAGAGAGATCG
>NC_068995.1:44781221-44781796 GCF_001194135.2 Octopus bimaculoides | reverse complement strand
TACTCACAGATTTTATATCAGTATTGCAGTGAATGACAAGCATAAAAATGCCTGGCAGGCAATGTTTCTGCTAGTTTAATTAATGTAATAAGATAGTTAATTAAAAAAAAAAAAAAGCGAGAAAGAGAAATTAAGATACAATGATCAATGAAGTGGAATTGCTCCAAGTCAACAGAACCTAATAGACTGCTCCTGTAGTCTAGATAGCATACGATTGAGAGGAGACTCTTGCAGTTCAGATAGCATAAGACAGAATGCAGATTCCTTTAGACTATAAAACAACAGAGCTGATAGCATAAGATGAGTGCTGGTCCAGAGATTGGTTAAGGGTGTTATTGATGGAAATAGAATAGTAGTGTTGGTATGGTGGTGGTAGTGGTAATGCTCTGGTTGTAGGAATATGGTGTAGTAGTAGCAGTAGTAAAGGTGGTGTTGGTTAATGGTAAAGTTGTAGGTGACACAACAATTAATATTTAGTTAATTTCTTACCAAAGCGCAAGGTCAGAAATTTTGGTGAGATGGATCAGTCAATTGTATCAATCAAGCCCAGTACTTGACTGGTACTTTAATTTATC
>NC_068995.1:44780485-44780777 GCF_001194135.2 Octopus bimaculoides | reverse complement strand
GTGTGTGTGTGTGTGTGTGTGTGTGTGTACACCCATCAGGCAGGTGTTTATTTCTACAGCATTAAAAAAAAAACTAGAGAAAACATTACTCGGAGAAGAACATCAGAGAACTGCAGCCATGTGTGTGACTGAGAATACATGTGTGTGTGTGTGTGTGAATGTGTATATGTATTGAGGCTGTATGAATGAGTGTATGCAGGTGCATGTGTGTGACTGAGAATACATGTGTGCGTGTGTGCGTGTGTGTGTGTGTGTGTGTGTGTGTGTGTGTGTGTGTGTGTGTGTGTGTGTG
>NC_068995.1:44778340-44779593 GCF_001194135.2 Octopus bimaculoides | reverse complement strand
TGTAACACCACCACCACCACAAATTACCACCTAAACAATTAAGCAATAGCTCTACCATATATACCACTGACACAACTACCACCACCACCACCACCACCACCATTATTATGACTAGTGCCCCCCCCCTTATAGCTGCCTCACTGTGTAACACCACCACCACCACAAATTACCACCTAAACAATTAAGCAATAGCTCTACCATATATACCACTGACACAACTACCACCACCACCACCACCACCACCATCATCATCTCCACTTGCCAAAACCATAATCAGTGTCATCGTTAGAACCACTACCAATGACAAGCAAAAGGAGGGGGAGGGGGACAACACCACCACCACCGCCGCCATCATCACCGACAACGACATTAACATCATTATCGTCAGCATCACCAACACTACATCACACACACACGACCAGATGAAATAAATACAGCAAATGGTCTGTGAAATCACTACATTTGTGTAATATACACTCATATTACAACCAGTAATATACACACAGGCCATATACAAATAAATACACAGCCTGTAACACACACACACACAAACGTGTGTGTGTATAATCTATAAAGAACTGTATAAGGTTTCAGTTTTTTTTCACACACACACACACACACATACACACACTATCTCACTCTCTAACTCCTACCTTCCTCCCTCTCTTTCTCTTATTCTTATTCTTTTTGCTCACATCCCTCTATCTATCTATCTATCTTTCTATTTATTTGTCTGTCAGTCTACCTGTCTGTCTGTCTGTATCTCCATCTTCTCAAAGCGATTCCATCATTCACCCAAAGAATGAGATAAATTCTAGATTTCAGGGTTATTACAATTGTTGTTGCTGTTGTTAGTGTATTGGTTTTAGTAGCATCACACAGTGTGACAGGGTAAACTAGACATGCACAGAGGGAGAGAGAGAGAGAAGGAAAATAATGGAGACAGACAGAGAAAGACATAGGGAGAAAGAGAGGTCAGAGGAGAAAGAGTGATATATACAAAAACACAGAGAGAGACACAGAAGCAGAGAGAGAGTGGGGGGGACAAGCAATGAGCTAGTGTGAAATTCAGTCAGGAATTAGTCAGAAGATAAAGGAGCAGAGGGGGAGGAGAAGGAGGAGTGAGGGATATGATGATGATGATGATGATGATGATGATGATGACAGGAAAGAGAGCCCTTATTAAAGAGAAAAGAGAAGAAATGGGGATTGGGTGGGTTAAATCAGCCATTATTACAAATAGGGGAGCAGTT
>NC_068995.1:44774603-44777267 GCF_001194135.2 Octopus bimaculoides | reverse complement strand
ATATATATACATGCATATGTGGGTTTTATATGTATGTCTGTGTATGTATGTATGAGTATATATGTGTATGTCTGTGTACATGTGTGTGTATATATGTATGTCTGCGTATGTATTAGTGCATGTGTTCATGTACAAGTGTATGCGCATTTGCGTGTGTGTGTGTGTTGTGTATACATGTGCAGAGAGTTAATGTTAAACATGTCAGTGTAAAAGAAGGAAGAGATAGCATTGCCAACTGGAGCAGAGGAAGTGGCAACGGGTGGGGGGGAGTGCGGGGTAGAGTGATGTCCTCGCCCTGGTACATTTGATGTAAAAAGAGGAGGGTACGATGATGATGATGGTAGTGGGAATGGCAGTGCGAATGAGGGTGGCGGCCCCAGCGGCAGTGGCAGCAGCATGTCCCCTCCCTAATTTATTTGATGTAAAAAGGAGGAGAAGCAAACACCAATGAATACACACACACACACACACACATATATATATATATATACACACACACACACACACATGCGTACATGCATATATAGAATCACCAAACAGGGAGAAGCTCTGTGTGTATGTGTGTGTGTGAGTGTGTGTGTGGTTGGTTGGAGAACAGCTGGAATTATAGAGCCCCTAACATTACTAACATCTCCGCCACTACCACCACAAACATGAACACTATCACTGACATAACCATCTCCAACCGCTACAATCAACACCACCACCATCAGCATCATCATCATCATCACAACTAGTATATTGACGTAAAACTCATGGTGGTGGTGGAAATGGCTTGTTACTTCTTATCTCCTGCCATAATGCTGTGTACATTACACTTGTGTACTCTACACTGTACTGTGTGTACTCTAAACAACCACCACCGCCGCCGCCGCTGCTGCCAGTACCATGCTATGTGTACTTAAACTAGTCAACACACTTTAGTTCTACCACCACCACCACCACCACCACAATCATTAATCACCACTACCACTACTACCACTACCACAATAACTTTAGTCCCCACCCAACAACCATCACCACTAACAATACAGCTGCCAACACTAACGACAACCTCCACCATCACTACAAGCACCGACACTGTAATAATCATTATTACAAACACTTCAACTACAACCCTCATTAGTACCACCACGACCACCACCACTACTACCGCTACTACTGTGAGAAATAGCTACAAACAATTCAGTGAAGTCAATAAAATATTTGGTGTCAAGAGTTTAGGACGAAATGTCAAAGCAAAACGGTTGTAGGAATGTCTTGGTTGAGATTGTTGTGACAGACTCTCACTGTTTTGTGTCTATGTGAGAGAGAAAGAGAGAGAGAGAGAGAATGAGACAGAGAGAGAGAGACAGAGAGAGAGAAAGAGACAGAGAGAGAGAAAGAGACAGAGAGAAAGAGGCAGAGAGAGAGACAGAGAGAGAGAAAGAGACACAGAAAGAGGCAGAGAGAGAGAAAGAGGCAGAGAGAGAGAGAGAGAGAGAGAAAGAGGCAGAGAGAGAGACAGAGAGAGAGAAAGAGACAGAGAGAGAGAAAGAGACAGAGAGGGGAGGGAGATCATCATTCAACATCCGTTTTTCATGCTGGCATGGGTTGCCAGGGTCTGCAGTAGGCTTCGTTAACTGTTCTAGCATGATTTCTATGGTTGGATGCTCTTCCTAATGCCAATCATTTTACAGAGTGTACTGGGTGCTTCTTATGTGACACCAGCACTGGCACTTTCAAGATGGCACCAGCACTAGTGCTTTTTTTTACATAGCACTAACACCAACAGGGTCACCGAATAACTTGCAAGGCAAAAACCCCTTTGCCTTTCTAGGTCTACCTATCTCTCTCTCGTTCATTAATGCGTGTGTGTGAGTGCACACGTCCATATGTGTGCATGCGATTAAAAAGTTTGCTTTCCAACCCCATGGGAAATGAGGTTCTTAACCAAACTCACAAGCATGGCACCTTGGGCGCAAGCATCTTCTACAACAGCCAGAGAGGGGGGAAAACCAAAGCCATGCAAGAGGATTTGATAGATGGAAACTGAAAGAAGCTTCTCTTGGGCAAACACTCACTCGTGTGCATGTGTGAGTGTGTATGTGTGTGTGTGTGCACACGCATTCCACTGTTGTGCAGTGTCTATTTTCAATGTTTGATGAAAAACATGTTCAGCCATAGAGAGGTATTACCTTGCTTGGAAACAGGTGAAGGTTGGTGACAATAAGAATGTCCAGATGGAGAAAATGTGTTACAGTAAATCCTATCTGACCCATGCAAGCATGAAAAAGTGGACATTGAAACGATGATTATACATTCCAGGCACCAGTGGCCATGCTGGGGCACTGCCTTAACGAGTTTAGCTGACCACATCAACTCTACAATCTAATTTCGGTTTATTAAATCAATCTAGTTGTCAAACCTCTAAGTTATAGGGTATATTGGAACACAAACATTATAATGGTTTTAACAACTGCCATAAACACCCAAAAACATACACACACACACCCCTGCACATACACACACACACACACACCCCTGCACATACACACACACCCCTGCACATACACACACACAAGGTTGGCCAAAAGTCACCCGACAGTAAATCAAAATTCCATAAATACTTAATATTCAATTTTATTTATTCATTCCAATTATGAATGTTTAATAATTGAATGC
>NC_068995.1:44770497-44774380 GCF_001194135.2 Octopus bimaculoides | reverse complement strand
TCTATATGTACATGTAGATGAATGTATATACATACACGTACATATATATGCATATACTCATATATTGTTTATATATATATATATACATATATATATACATATATATATAGGCTTCAAAAGAATTTACATCTCCAAAATTCCACTGAAAAAGCACTAAAGTTACCCAACGCTACGAAAGCACTCACCAAAACAGCTGCACATTAGGACTGAAATCACACTTCTCTGTTGCCAAGTCCAATGGAAGTCTCCTACCAACACTGCCCACCCACCCCATCTCCCCTCTGCAAACACACACACAGTTGTCTCCAGCCCCTTCAGTCCTGTGGATGTTCCCTACCATGCAGCCCACCCTCTCAGTCCACACACACACAGCCTAGCAGATAATGCTTCACATTGAAATGGAAGAAGTTGTTTTACTATTAATACTGTATTACTGGTAACATCCTACCCTGGTGTATCACTGGTACTTAAAGAAACATTCCTGGATATGACGTTAATGCACTTTAGGCAACTTTTTCTCAGTTGTTATTTTTGTAACCCTAGGTCAACCCTGATGGCACTTACCTACAGCTATGATCCCCTTGTTCCTTTTGTGATGCAGAGAGACAACATAATCTGATGAGTCCTTTCTTTTTCTCTTATGTTATTTGAAGGATATATGTATCTTTACATGTGGCACCATGTAAAAGCACTTGTGCAGTGCCATGTAAAAGCATCCAGCACACTCCTGTAAAGTGGTTGGTATTAGGAAGAGCATCCAGCTGTAGAAACCATGCCAAATCAGACTGGAGTCTGGTGCATAAATAGTGCAGGGGTGGCTGTGTGGTAAGAAGCTTTTATATATATATATATATATATATATATATATATATTTGTGTGTGTTTGTTCCCCACCTCCATCGCTTGACAGCTGATGTTAGTGCGTTTATGTCCCCGTAACTTAGCAGTTCAGCGAAAGAAACCGATGGAATAAGTACTAGGCTTACAAAAAATAAGTCTTGGGGTCAATTTGTCCAGCTAAAAGTTGGTGCTCCAGCATGGCCACGGTCTAAAAGAAATTGAAATGATGAATACAATGAGTACCTTGAACGGAGAAAAGGCAGAAAGCTGTCTGTAGGATTGGGTGATTTACAAAAGATGCACAATTCAAGTCCCACAGGCAGCTTTCTACCTTTTCTCTGATCGAAGGGTTTTTAATAATACATGACCACCCCATGCTAGCATCACATACAAATCATCTGTGCTGGCCCCATGTATAAAGCACTGGTGCAGGTACCACATATAAAGCACTCAGTACACTCAGTAAAATGGTTGGCATAAGTAAGGGCAACCAGCTGTAGAAACTATGCCAGAACAGACAACTGGAGCCTGGCACAACTCTCCGGTTTATCGGCTCCTGTCAAACTGTCCAACCCATGCCAGCATGGAAGATATACCTTAAATAATAATGATGATGGTGGAACAATGTTGCATAGAAACCAAACATGGAGGTTCAATGTTATAAGCACTACATCACAAAGAAGCCATTAAAAAAAAATCCATTTATATTTTATGCTAGAATTCTTCATGTGAGCAAAACCATTTAGACTTGAGGCTGCTATGTTGAGCAAAGCAGGAACTGCTGCTAATTCCCATAGCCATTCCTCAGTTGTAGCTGTAAGGTTGCAGACCCAATTAAGAAATTGTCATTATCAATTCCAGATAGCACGTCTACAAGGAGGGGACAAGCTATTGAGAAAGAAGAGTGATTAGTTTAGAAAGAGAGTTTCATGAACTATTGAACATTGTAAAGAAAGGTCTTGCAGATGAGAGGAGAACTTTTGATAGAAATCAGGAGAGGTTAGAATCAAAGAAATTCTATCAACATAGATACAAGAACTCACAAGAATTCTTCATCATAACAAGATTTATGGATAATGAAAGCATGGTTGAATCGAATATAAATGATGCTCTTCACATTGTTGTAGTTGCTATTATTATTATTATTTTTATTAAGACAGCAAGTTGGCAGAATCAGCTTTACGTTCCGAGTTCAAATTCCACTAAAACTGATTTCGCCTTTCATACTTTCGGGGCCAACAAAATAAATACCAGTCAAGCACTGGAGTCACTGTAATCTTATTTCTTTATTGCCCACAAGGGGCTACACACAGAGGGGACAAACAAGGACAGACAAATGGATTAAGCGGATTATGTCGACCCCAGTGCGTAACTGGTACTTAATTTATCGACCCCGAAAGGATGAACGGCAAAGTCGACCTCAGCGGAATTTGAACTCAGAACGTAGCGGCAGACAAAATACTGCTAAGCATTTCGCCCGGCGTGCTAACGTTTCTGCCATCTCGCCACCTATGTAATCGACTGGCTCCCTTGCCCAAAATTGACAGCCTTGTGCAAAAATTTGAAAACATTATTATTATTACTATTATTGAGACAGCTAACCGACAGAATCATTAGCAAGTTGGACAAAATGCTTAGCGGCATTCCATCCATCTCTACATTCTGAGTTCAAATTCCGCTGAGGTCGATTTTGCTTTCATCCTTTTGGGGTCAGTGGGACATGGGGGAGAGGGCAATGTAATCAACTGCAAAAAACTTCAGGCCTGGTGCCTGGAGTAAAAAGATTTATTATTATTATTATTAATGGTTTACATTTGCAACCAAAACTGACTCCAGTTTGTAAGTGGTACTTTGGTATTTTACCAAACTCCATAACACTACCTCAAGCACGAATTAACTGAAAACCTTGGAAAGTAGGTGGTGGTAAGAATGGTGAGGTAGTCAAAGGAATGACCCAGAGGTCAATGACAGCACCAGATTGTGATAGGGAGAACCAACAGGTATTTTTGCTGGATGCACGGAATACATTGAAGTTTAGCAGTGTCAGATGGATGTTGTAGCAATATGGACATCCTCCATGTTATCCAAGTGTAGTGTTCCTGAAAATCTTGCCATGTAACAAGGAAGCCAATGACCCGAAGGTTTCAATATTATGGAAATCCACATTAAGGCAAAATATGGGTGCATAGCTGCAGGCTTTTAAACCAAGGTCAACCCTGTTTAAATGAATCTTTAATTAAAGGTATTCCAACTATAAGCAAACCTGCCTTGTTAAGGGGTAAATAGAACTATATTATCCAATATGTTTTGTCTATATATAATGGTGAGATGTGATGGGAGGGAGACATTGCTGCTATTTCTAGCAAGTCAAGTGATCTACTAGAAGTCGAAGCTCCACATAGTGGTCAAAGCTGGAAAGCAATTCATTTCACAATCACGCACACAGACACAGAGATTCATGTACATAAACTAGAGCACATGCAAATACAATAAAACAACAATAAAATTTTGTTACCATAATACTTGATTCCATAAACATAATACCTACATACATCTAGGTGGACTATGGTCACCACAGTATCTATCAAGATGGACTGTATGACAGTCATACTGTCCATCTTGATAGATACTACCACATGGTATCTATGAACAGCTACATGGACTGTGCAATCACATGGTATACATATACATAAATATATATGTCTCAGATGATGGTGTTTCGGAGTAACGAGTGCACAGGCCAGCAACAACAATTGGCCACGAGCTGGGAATATCAGCAAGTGAGTGTCAATTGCTATCCACCTTTTCGTTCAGTGCACATCATTGCTTGAATTCACCATGCCTTCTCTTAAATTTCCTATGGGAAAAATAGTTTAGGTTTACAAACATTTCAGGTGGCAAATGGCCTTCAGGAATGAATTAAATTCGTAAACCAAGGTACCATTGTCTATATACACACATATATATATATCATTATATATACACTTACTTAAGCTGCCCTGTGCTCTATATATATATATATATATATATATATATATATATAT
>NC_068995.1:44768184-44770237 GCF_001194135.2 Octopus bimaculoides | reverse complement strand
TATATATATATATATATATATATATATATATATATCGCAAGGTGGTACTCCAGCATGACCACTGACTGAAACAAATAAAAGAATAAGTATATGAAGCTGGCCTGTACTTACAACATCAAGGTGGATTATACCACCACATGGCATGTATAAACGGCCAGGTAGTCTGTATCACCACAGGTGGACTACGGGTGATTACAACCAGGTGATCACCAAGGACAGATCGATATAATACAGTAACATAGGAAATGTGAACCAATGATCTCTTGGTATGTAGACCAATAATTTAACAACTTGCTGCTACTGGGTTGATTTTTGTATTTAACATTGGATGACAGAACACAGAAGAAGTGGTCTGAATAAAAGTAGCAGGAGGGAGTGGATGCGACAGGTTTATTTTATTAAGAATTATAATTCTTGTTTACTAAGACTGGTGTAGTAAGTAATTCACACACACACACACACACACACACACACACATTCCTGGGAGGCCAGAAAAAGCACTTCAAAGACACTTTAACTCTTTAGATTTCAGATTTCTCTGTTTATTTGCGTTGATTTGAATTAGTCATGTATTACCTTGTAGGTTTGAGGTTTCAATGATGTGACTGAGTGATATTGTAGGGTAAGTGTGCAAGGCCAGATCTGGCTGGTTTGAAGATAAAATGGGTAGATTATTTTGGCCAGATATGGCTGGTTTAAATGCTAAAGGGTTAAAAGCTTCTCTTAAAGGCCTTCAGCATCAGCCATGTCACATGGGAGGAGATAGCTCAGAAGAGAGGCAGGTGATGATCAGCTGTCCACAAGGACATGCAAACCTGTAAAACAAATGGGGTTGCTGCAACTGAGCAATGCAGGCCAGACAGAAAAACCAGCACCATCAAGTCTCCAACCACCAGCACTATTCCCTGTCCACACTGCCTCAGGGTATGGCTTCGCCTGATAAGTCAGCAATGCTCCCACAAAGCTAAACCCCAATCCCAACTCCAGGATGACTAGAGTATCCTCATTGCTCCAACAGATAAATACCACATTTTGTATATAAGGTTGTGGGTAAGATCTGTCAGAATATCTCTCTCTTGCCTCAGTAAGGGACAGATGATGGATATCTGGCAGATGGCCTATGGATAGAGAACAGACTGTAGATGAGCAATAGACAGGTCATGGATCATGAACCGACAACAAAGAAGAGATGGACAACAAACTATTGATGAAGGAGGAACTGTGGATGACACCTGGGAAATGCAAGCACAAGGCTGCCTTGTTCGACAAAACTGCACCAACGAATGTGCCACCTCCTTTTTGAGGCCCAACATCTGAAGACCTTTTCTCACCACTTCGTCCCACGTCTCCCAGAGTCTATTCCTTCCACACGTCCCCTCCACAATTAGAGACTGGCACCTTTTGATGCAGCAGTCCTCATCCATACGCATTGCATGACCAAAGCAACATAGTCTCCTCTCTTGTACACTGCATTTGATGCTATGCATACCCAGCTTTTGTGACGTGTATATATATATATATATATACAGTCGTTACCCATTACATATGAATAACAACAAAAATACATGAAACTAAAGACAAACAAAAGATTAAAGGCAAGAAACATAAAAAAGACCTCAGGTGGAGGTGACAAGATTATGGTCAAAGAAAAAGAAAAATCAAGGCTGATGGAACAGAATGGCATGATCAATTGAGGCCACAAATTGCTGAGCATTTAACATATAAGATGATGTCAGATTTAAACTGGAATTGATTCTCTCTCCATACAGCAAATAATGTCCGAAACAAGTTAACTTGGTAAAACACTTGTTTGAAACAACAAAGTGATTCTTGAACTTCTCAGTATACATGGCAGTTCGGAACCAATGACACACACACACATACACACACACAGGTATTTATGATAACAAGAAGTGAAAATATTTACAAACTTAAAAAAAAAAAAGAAACAGAAAATGGTTTTAAGACTCTAGAATAAAAGTTCATGATCACTTTTACTACATCTGTATTGAAACATATGATGATAATAATAATAATAATAATAATAATAATA
>NC_068995.1:44766806-44768174 GCF_001194135.2 Octopus bimaculoides | reverse complement strand
TAATAATAATAATAATAATAATAATAATAAACAATAACAACAAAAACTAAAAAGAAAAGCTTTTATGACAAGTCTCCAGTGTTTCATTTTCGAGCCTTATTCTCTTTGTCATAGGCATGTGCTAACATTAGTGTATAAGAAGATATTATACACACACACACACATCACAGGGAACAAAAGACTAAAAAAAAATAAAGCACTCGCACTATTAATAGATGCTATTTTAAATCTGACAACATAATTAGCTATCTAATGGCTGTTAGTATATTACTAAGAGCACTTGAAATACCATGTATAACTCTATGTAACATTGTTTCTAGTAAAACCACTATATTCAAGTAGCTGATGCCACTTGAGTAACACACTCACACACAAACACCCCACTCAAATAATATATATTTAAGTATGGGTTTGTAGTATAATATTAAAGAACAATTAGTAAATGGATAACTAAATTACCTTTTCGACTTTAATCTTCTTCATAGGTATTCCAAATCCATCTTCAACTTTGGCATTAAATTCATACGGATCTGGTGTAGGATTTTCCTTTTTAAGATGGGGCACATCTCCCCCTCGTGGTTCCAACACTGGATTATAAATGGTAGATGTATCCAACCCATTGCTGATAACAGCAGCTGATGACGACGGGTTATTGTTTCCATTGGAAACGCAACAGTCAGCACCGGAAGACGGAGCAGGACAGGAAGTAGATGATGACGACGAACAAGGTGTTGACGAAGAAGATGACAACGACAACGACGAGGATGAAGGTGGTGGTGGTGGTGGCGGCGGTAGACAAGAAATGGATGATGCTGATGACAATGATGATGATGATGATGCTGTGGATGTGGAATTAGTTGTAGCTGAACTAGAACTAGTTGATGATGATGATGACGATGATGTCGATGATGACGATGATGATGATGATGATGTAGATGATGTGCCTAAAGCACTGGACTTGGTCTTGTCTTTCATCTTCTCCTTCTTGTGGGACCCTTTCATTTTGGGTGACTTCTCCTGTTTACTACTGTTACTGTTATTGTTGTTGCTGTTGCTGCTGTCACCACTAGGAGACGGTTTCATCTTGTCAGCGAGCAGCAGAACACCATTGGTGCCTCCACCGCTACTGGCCACCACCACGCTGCTACAAGAGGCACTACAAACCGGCCCCGATGCCGCTCCGCTAGTAGTAGCGGCAACAGCATTGCTGCCACCACCGCCGGCCCCTCCGGAGCCGCCCGGCACACCAGCGTCACTAACTGATGACGCGGGACCCACGGAAGATGATCCTCCCGTCGCACCACCGCCTCCGCCAGACGAAGTCGCACCACCTCCTCCACCACCACCACTACTGCCACTGCCACCACC
>NC_068995.1:44764451-44766772 GCF_001194135.2 Octopus bimaculoides | reverse complement strand
CCGCCGCCAGGGGTCGATGCTACACACTTTCCAGAATCTGGTTTCACAATTTCATGTTTCGGTTCAGCTTTGTTATTTGCTCCACTCACGTTTTTCCTCTTTATTTTCATCTTTAGCCCTTTATCTACAGTTGCTTGGTGCTCAATATTGCTATTCATTTTAGCCCAGGGCCTTTACAGCACAAACTCTCTACCTGAACGATGTCTGGCTGGGCAGTCACTTTAGGACTTTTGAAATTCCTTTTTTTTTTTTTTAAATTTAATTTTATTTTTTATAGATTTATTTATTTACTACAGCACTGGGCAAACCACACCAGCAAACTGCCCTTCGCACATTCACACACACTCACACGCACAGATAAATGTATTTAACAAGCATACAGACATATATATATACACACATATATATATATCTATGTATAGTATTTCTTTTGCACGTGTGTGTGTATATATACGTACATGCATACATACACACTCACACGCACACTCACATACACGCACACACTCACTCACTCACACACTCACACCACACGCACGCACAATATACAAGGCTGATAGAATACTTTTCTTTTACAACACACCGCAATCACACACATTCACACATACCTCTATATATACATATACACTCTAACATGTATATATATACACACGCATTTATATATATATGTATATATCTATATATCTATTCTATATCAAGTGAGTAAATATATATTCGTCGTATACATCCGGATTAGGCGTAGTGTCGGATTCTTCTCCGTTTGTTTGGTAATCCTTTGGTTGGCGTGAGTAAAAAAGTATATTAAATAATCCTTGGTTGTGTGAAAAATACTTCTGACTGTCATGTGTATGTGTGTGTAATAGATATACATATATAATATATAAATATATATAGATATACGTGCGGTTAAATATATACAATATATATATACAATATAGACATACACATATATAATATATATTATATATATATCATATATATGTATAGACACACATAACAATGAAGGAAGCTGGTAGGTGATCGTTCACAAAATGAGAGAAGGGTGTCGGAAATGATCTAGCTGTATAGAGAGTAGAAGTACTGTTGCCGCAACTATTTTCGCTACTATTACTGAGTAAGCAGGCTGTAGAAGATCCATGGTTAACTAACTGGTTAATTCACTTAACCTTGGCTAGCCACATAACATATATAACAATATATAATATGATATATTTATATATATATTTACAAGGCCTTCTTAGTTCAGGCCACCGGTGAAACTGTAATACAAGAATTTTTCAGTCTCTCTCTCTATCTTGTGGGTGTGTGAGTTTCTTCTCTGTATATATTATCACCGTCTTTCTCTCTCACGTTAGATCCAGCAGCCTGAGTCTCTCTTTCTCTTCTTGTCTCCGTTTGTGAGGATCTGTGAAAAATGAGAAAAGAGAAAACAGAAAGATGGAATTAAACCTCTTTCAGGATTAACATGTAGAAAACTTTTTAAAAAAATATACACCCCCTTTCAATATGATAATATAACATCCATTCCCATTTTCATTTATTATTATTTATTTATTTAGAGAGTGGTAAGGTATGAGAGCCACAACTTCCCAATAAACATGACAGATTTTCAGATGCTGAGAGGAGAAATCTAGAGAGACAGAAGAGAGATGGGAAATTGTAAAGCACTGGGACAGAGTTACAGTCACTTTTCACACATGGATTTTAATCCACATACACACACACACACAAAGCTAACTGCACTCCCATAATCACACACACAGCAGTATATGTTGATTACAATAGCTAATTTAACTCTCTCTCTCTCTCTCTCACACACACATTTGCAAACCCTCTGTTGCTTACACACTTCTTTTCTATCCTTCTCTCTCTCTCTCTCTTTCTCTTTCCATCTAGTTAAGTACCCCCTTCTCTCTTATCTATATACCTCTCTTTCTATCTATCTATTCTCTCTCTCTCTCTCTGTTATCTACACACTCTTTCCATATCTCTGCTCCTTTTCTCTCCCTATTACCTATAAGCTTTCTCTCTTTCCCTCTTATCTCTCTCTCTCTCTCTCTCTCTCTCTTGTTTTCTACATGCTCTCTTCTCTTTCAGAAAATGCTCTCACAATACATGTACAACAAAAATAATCTAACAGTCATATCTGCACACACATAAATATGTAGTACACACACTGCCAGTCACGTATACAACACAGAAGCAATGGAGATATATAGATGTTGCTTGTATAAAACTTTACTACCTATCCCACCCACCATACACACATTACACTCATACATATGCACAGCATCCTACATATATATGCATATATACATATACAC
>NC_068995.1:44758393-44764441 GCF_001194135.2 Octopus bimaculoides | reverse complement strand
CTCTTCTCTTTCAGAAAATGCTCTCACAATACATGTACAACAAAAATAATCTAACAGTCATATCTGCACACACATAAATATGTAGTACACACACTGCCAGTCACGTATACAACACAGAAGCAATGGAGATATATAGATGTTGCTTGTATAAAACTTTACTACCTATCCCACCCACCATACACACATTACACTCATACATATGCACAGCATCCTACATATATATGCATATATACATATACACAACACACACATATACACAAGAAGATACATATACACAACACACACACATATGCTCACATACACACACTCACTCTTATCAGCCCAGTGTGTGTGCTTTCCAAGACATTGGTAGCAGGTGTGATGTGGTGGTGTTTATGCCTTTATATTCAAACCATGACATCACTGAATCATTTATTCATTAATGAGTAAACTAACCCTTCATTCTACACCTTTTTATCATTTAACATCAACAGCCTTTGAACTGTCTATCCATATACCAACTACCTACATACCTATTTATCTCTGTTTATCCATCTATCTATCTAGCTTTCAATCTACCCATCCATTTACCTATTTATTTAGTTAGCTACCTACATACCTCT
Source organism: Octopus bimaculoides (assembly GCF_001194135.2). Classification (NCBI taxonomy): domain Eukaryota; kingdom Metazoa; phylum Mollusca; class Cephalopoda; order Octopoda; family Octopodidae; genus Octopus; species Octopus bimaculoides. The sequence goes on along the minus strand of NC_068995.1, from coordinate 44,763,839 downwards.
CTATTCATCTATCTATATACTTATCTCCCTACCAACATATCTCTATCTATCTACCTATAAACCAGTTTATCTAGCTATCCAGTTATATACCTACCTATTTATCTAAATCCATATCATTCTATCTTCCCATGTATCCATCTATCTCTCTGTCCATCTATCTATCTATCAATCTTTCTGTCTACCTAATTATCTATTCTCTCTACCATATATTTCTCTATCTCCCTTTCTATCTATCCATCTATCTACCTATTGATCTACCTACCTTCATATTTAGCTAACTACCAGCCAATGTATCTAGCTATCTAGTTAGCAAGCAACCTCTCTACCTACCTACCTACCTACATATTCATTTATCTACCTACCTATGGATCTATCAATCCACTTACCTATGTACACCAACCGACCTACCTACCTACCTACCCACCTATTTACAATCATCAAACAAGAAAATGCTGAAACTGCAGAATCAGAAGACATTAAAAATAGGAAGGAAGAAAGGAAAGAAGAGAAGGAAGGAAGAAAGGAAGGAAATGAAAAGATCCATGGGGCCAGATTTAACACCAACAGCAGCAATCTCTCCGTTATACAGACCCACCGTCACCACCACCACCTCTGCTATCACCACCACTACTACCACTACTGTAATGTATGTATTACATTGCACTGACAAACCAACACAGTAACACAATCATGTGTCAGGTCCATACAGAATAGAGGTGGGAGGACGATGCCTTACACACTCACACACTGAGTGTAGCTGAGTGTGTGTGCGTGTGCTCTTCACTCTCGGTATATACATGCCTGAGAGACACATCCTCCTCCCACAGACATTTTAGCTGTATGAGTGAGTGAGAGAGGGGGGGGGAGAATATACAGCTACAGTCCATGCCTGTGTGTGTGTGTGTAGTGGAGAGGCATACACACAGACACACACGGCTCTACTGTGTGTGCAAAAGAAGTGGGGCGGAATCGGAAAGACATTTGAACTGATAGTATTCAAGTATTATAATTATATGGGATAAGTGTCTACATACACCCATATCCAAATATACAGTACATGTAGCATACACACACACACACACACACACTCACGCACACACACACAAACAGTAAACACACACACACTAACACAGAAAAACACTACAAAATTATTTAGTCATAAACAAGGTGTAAGCACACATTATGTGTTTATGTGTGTGTATAAAAACATATACACACACACACACATATATATGCATATATACATATGCATATGCATATATACATATGCATATGCATATATATACACACACACACACCTTTTATGTATACATATATATACACATGTCTGAATATATATACATATGCACACACACATAGCCTTGTGTGTGTGTATATATATATACACATATATATACACATATATACACACACAGACATATGTACATACACACACAATCATCATCGTCATCATCATCATCATCATCATATGTTCCTATTTCCAAAAAATCAGGGACAACCAGAGTTTCAAATAAAAGAGAAAATCCATGAAGTGGAATGGGGCCTATATTAATTAATTAATTAACAAATTAATTAAACAACACAAGACTGGTCCTGTTTCCCTTCACTCCAGAATCTGTCTGAGATAAAAAGTCTGAAGCGAGGAAACAGGTCTAACCTTGTAATATAAAACTCATTTACACACACACACACACACACACACACAAATATACACAACTAGATACATAGAGTGATTATATATATATATATATATATATATATATATATATATATATACACACACATGTATATATACACACATATATTTTAATGTGTGTGTGTGTATCACTAGCAAAGAGATAAGAAGGAAAGTACAGCTTGATAAATGTCTGACTGATGCTAAACCACTTACAACAGCCATACCTAGCTCTATCATCATCATCATCATCATCATCATTATCGTCACTGACATCATCATTACCATTATATTATATTATGTTCCTCACATGCTCTTCACTTCTCTGTCATTCCTCCCACTACAGATTCATCTCTCTCTCATTATGTGCGCACGTGTGTGTGTGTGTGTGTGTGTGTGTGTGTGTGTGTGTGTGGTATAGAAAGACAGATGATATCAAAATAGACTGATAGTTTAAACGGCTGGTGTAAAAGAAAAGTGGTGGTGGTGGTGGTGGTGGTGAAGGAGTATAGCAATGATATCAAGGGAAGATGTTGAAGTGTTGTGTATGCAGAATAATTTACAGGACAGGATTTCTAACCTGGGAGGTGGGGGCAGAGGTAGAGAGAGAGAGAAAGAAAAAAAGGGAAAGAAGATAGGCAGAGGAAAGGGACAGAGAGAAAGATGGGGAGTGAGGAGAGGCAGATATGTAAGGAGATAGTGAGAGAGAGAAAGAGTGAAAATGAGATGAGAGACAGACAGACAGAAAGAGAGAGAGAGAGAGACAAACAGACAGAAAAATAGGGGGAGAGGAGAGACAGATAGACAGAGGGAGAGGGGAAAATAGGGAGAGAGAGGAGAGAGAGAAACACAGTAAGGGAGAAAGTGAAAAAGAGAGAGAGGAGAGAGACAGACAGACAGAAAAATAGGGAGAGAGGAGGGACATATAGGCAGAGAGAGGGAGGGAGAGAGGGAAAGATAGGGGTAGGAGAGAAGGGAAGGGAAGGAGTGGCAGATAGGTAGAGAGAGAGGGGTAGAGATAGACAGAGGGGGAGAGGTAGAGAGAAGGGAGAGATAGAGAGAGGGGAAGAGAGTAGAGAGAGAAACAGACAATAAGGGAGAAAGTGTGAAAGAGAGAAATAAAGAGAGGAAAAGGCAAGAGAACAAGAGTGAGGGTGAGAGAGAAAGAGTGAGGGTGAGAGAGCAAAAGTGAGGGTGAGAGAGAAAGAGTGAGGGTGAGAGAGAGAGGGTGAGGGTGAGAGAGAAAGAGTGAGGGTGAGAGAGCAAGAGAGAGGGTAAGAGAGACAAGGCCACATTTCATGGGGTAGGTAGGTGGGGTAGAGGACGTTAAATCCACCCACTAAAACTTTAATTTCCTCTTCCCACATGCAAACCCCAACCAAAACCAACACCACCGCCAGAACAATGAAAAGCTACATTGACCTCAATGAGATTTGAACCCACAGTATAGTAATTGGTTGTAGAAACTGAAAGGACATCCATTCCATTCTATGTTTCTATGAAGGAGTTTAAAACACTGACTCATATACATTGTAACAATATATACTGCACACTAATGACTGCAATTATATACAATATATAATTACTATATAAACACACCAAACAAGCCAGATTCAATTGCTGAATTGGTGGAAGGTAGGACTAGATTGTTCTATTCTTTTATTCTTTTACTTGTTCCTGTTGATGGACTCTTGGTCTTTCCCAGGGCACTACCTTGAAGAATTTTAGCTGAATGGATCAACCCCCAGTACTTACTTTAAGCCTGATGCTCTCTTTTTGCCAAACTGCTAAGTGATAGATGTAAACCAACCAACACCGTTATCAAGCAGTGGTGGGGAACAAAAAGATATTTAGACATACAGATATATATACACATGTGTGCATATGTGTTGTACACAATGGGCTTTCAGTTTCCATCTACCAAATCCATTCACAAGGCTTTGGTCAGCTAAGGGCTACAGCAGAAGACACTTGCCCAGGGTACCACTTAGCGGGACTGAAACCAGAACCATGTGGTTAGGAAGCAAACTTTTTATCACACAGCCATGCTTTGCAGGGTTTACTTTTGCCACAGTACACTGCAAGTTCAAATCCCACCTACAGTGTGTTTGTATATTCATTTTGCTACTTTAAGCATGTCTCTAGGAGAGGGTCACTGATATAAAACCAGAAAAGCAGGGAATGGCTTTGAACATTTTGAGGTGTTTTTGACTGTGCTTGAGATCATGGCACCCCCAAGTTCCTATGCCTGGGACCTATATTGGCACTGGATAATCCTGCCCTGGGTTGTCTCTGGAACATGTCGGCAAAGTGGAAAGGGTTTGTGCAACCCTTATTGGACATGAAATTTTCAAGTTGAGCAATCACCAATGAGACAACTCTCCGATACCTGGTCGAGTAGGAGGGCACTACAGCAAGCATGAAGACAACAGGTGAGAGAACTCATGTGAAGTTGACGAGTGAAATTACCTCATGCACTGGCATTTGGCATGAATTGATCAGTGATGGTCTTCCTCAGTCACGAGTGAACACCAATCATCATCATATGTGTGTGTGTGTGTGTGTGTGTGTAATATATATATATATATATATATTTATTTATTTATTACACACACACAGTGTATGTGTAATTCCTTTTTGTGTTGATGCCATTTTCTTTGTTGCAAAACAATTATCATCATCATTAATATTATTATTAATTAAGGTGGTAAGCTAGCAGAATCATTAATATGCCAAACAAAATGAAAGTAGCAAGCTGGCAGAATTGTTAGCACATCGAGCAAAATAAAATGCTTGGCAGCATTTCATCCATCTTTACATTCTGAGTTCAAATTCTGCTGAGGTCGACTTTACCTTTCATCCTTTTGAAGTCGACAAATTAAGTACCAGTAGAACACTGCGGTAAATGTAATTGACTAGTTCCCTCCCACAAAATTTCAGGCCTTGTGCCTTTAGTAGAAAGGATTATTATTACTATTATTGCAGCGAGCTGGCGATGTAATTGACAAGTTCCTTCCCACTAAGTAGAAAGGAATCATTAGCATGTCCGGTAAAATGCTTAACAGCATTTCATCTGTCTTTAAGGTCCAGGTTCAAAGTCCACCATAGTCAACTTTGCCTTTTGTCACGTTCAGGGCCAATAAAATTAATACCAGTTAAGCACTGGATTGGATGTAATTGACTAAACCCTGCCCCCAAATTTGCTGGCCTTGTGTCAAAGTATGAAACCAAGATTAAGTACTACTGAACAAACAGGTGCTAATTAGGTGGCAAGTTAAGAATATAACACCTTTAGACATTTTAGAGAGGTATGACCCCTCGCAAGGCCTCAGTGACCAATGGGATGAAGGAAAGAGTGTCTCCTCAAACCAGAGAGATGGTCTCCACGGAAGATACCTAAGTCCCCAGGTGGTGTTAAGGCAATCAATCAACAAAGGTCTATTGTCCAAGTAAGTCATAGCAGGATTTGAATTCGGACTGCAAAGCGCTGAAACAGATACTACAAGGCACCAAGTAACAAGTTTAAAGTTCTTGCATTTCTGCCAAGCCACCACCCTAGATACTTTTTCTCATTATTATTGATTTTGAAAAGATGAAAGGCCAAGTTGAACTTGGTGTGACTTGAGTGTGCAGTGAAACAGAACGAATGCTATGAGGCATTATATACGCGTGAACGACTGCTAATTCAATGTCTAATAATGCATAAAGACAATATATTTATGTATGTGTATATATATATATATATATATATATATATATATATATATATAT
>NC_068995.1:44755511-44757917 GCF_001194135.2 Octopus bimaculoides | reverse complement strand
ATATATACACATATTTATATACATATATACACATATATATGCATACATATATACACATATATATACATACATATATACACATAAATATACATATATACACATGTATACATATACACATACATGTATATACACATATATATACAAATATACACACATATATATACATATATATACACATATATACATATATACACATATACGTATGTATATACGTATATACACATACGTATATACATATATACATACATATATGTATATACACATATATACACACATATATGTATATACACATATATACACAGATATATACGCATACACACACATATACATATATGTGTGTATATGTGTATACACACACACATATATATATATATACACATATATACATATACACACACACATATATACATACACACACACACACACACACACACACATACATATATATATATATATATATATATATATATATGGAATCGGAATTACATTTCCTGCCAATCAAAAGGGTTTTGCCATTTCCATTTCCTTAATTTCACCAACAAAGCTTCGATCAACCAGAGGCTATGGCAAAAGCCCCCAGTTGTAGATCCAATAAAGTAGGATCAAACCCAAAGACCCCCTGATTGCAAAATGAACCACTAGGACACACACACACACACACACACACACACACGAGGCTCTTAATTCATTCTTCAGAGTTAAGCTTGTGGCATATATACTGAAGTGCCTGCTCTGTGTGCATGTGTGTATGTATATATGTATGTGTGTATGCATGCATTTATGTACATGCACTGAGAGTGTTTATGTATGTCTAGTACACATAGGGTACAAAGTTCAGTAAATTTCCTTTAATCTGTGTCTGTTGCACACACAGTTACTTACATACACACACATATATATATATAGGAGAGGAAAAAAGAACGTGACTGAGAATGAGGGAGGGTAAGAGTGAGACAAGCCGAGTGAAAGAGTATGTATGTATGTATATATATATACACACACACACTATACATATATGGTATGGAGAGAGAGTGAGAGAATCAGTGTTTGTACATGTGAGTATATATGTGTAAGTGTGTGTTCTTGCTTTTATTCTTTTATTTGTTTCAATCATTTGACTGCGGTCATGCTGGAGCACCGACTTTTAGTCGAGCAAATCGACCCCAAGACTTATTCTTTGTAAGCCTAGTACCTATTCTATTGGTACTCTTGCATTTTCTTTTACCCAAAGCCAGGAACTTCTCAATATCTCACACACACACACACACACACATATATATATATATATATATATATATAGGGTCATCCAATAAATAATGCAATTCTTTCAATTGCATGAACTAAAAGTCAGAGGGGAACAGGATAAACTACCTGCATCAACTTGCTATAAAAGCAGGTAGTAATTTTACCTTGTCCTTACTGTTAGTGCAAGTTTTGAAGAGTGCAGTTCGAATTTAACAGCTATTTTTTCAAAGTTATAATGGAAGTGACAAAGGAGCATATTTGGCATATTTTGCTTTACAAGTTCAATAAAGGCAACAACACAACAGAAAGTGTGAGGAACATTAATGCAGTATATGGGGATTGGACAATAAGCGTAAGCCAGTGTCAACGGTGGTTCCAGAAATGCCAAGCCAGAAACTACAGCCAAGAAGACGAGCCTTGTCCAGGAAGATCTCTAGAGCCCAACGAGGATGTCCTGGTGGAACAAAATCCTATCGTAAATGTTGATGAACTAGCAGAGAAGCTTGGATTTGGTCATTCAACCATTCATCGACAGCTGCTTGCCATCGGAAAAGTCAGCAAATTGGGTCAATGGGTTCCTCACAAACTTTCCGAGTCTAATCGTGCACAGAGAGTGAATCTGTGCTCTTCTTTGCTGTCACATCTCACGAATGAACCTTTTTTAGACCAAATAGTGACTGGTGACAAGAAATGGGTTCTATAAAAATGTCAAGTGTCGTGTTCTTCCATCAGGATAATGCTCGGCCATATACAGTGAAGATGACATTCCAAAAGCTGGAGCAGTTTGAATGGGAAATGATGCCCCAACCACCATATTCATTGGATATTGTCCCATCTGATTATCATTTATTCCACAGTCTTCAAAACCATTTGGACAGGAAAAATATGAATTCTGTAGACAAGATCAGAACAGTACTGGAGGAGTAGTTTTTGTCCACAGACAAGTGAATTTTGGAAGAGGGGGCTTGCAAGTCTACCAGATAGATGGGAGAGTAATGGAGAAAATGAAGGAGAGTATATTTTAGATTAAAAAAGAACTGTTTACCTTAATTTTGAAAAATAAAAGAAGTATAAAAAAGTTGCACTATTTATGGGATTACCCAATATACACACACACAGATGGATGCATATATGTGTATATATATATATATATATATATAT
>NC_068995.1:44750864-44753771 GCF_001194135.2 Octopus bimaculoides | reverse complement strand
AAAGAGAGAGAGAGAGAGAGAGAGAGAGAGAGAGAGAAAGTGTGTGGAAGGTACAGAAGTGTAAGGATTATTGTTTGAAAAAGAGGTCTGAGTCAGGATGTTTGTGTTGCAATAAAGCTGCAAGTAGTGACATCTGATGTGCAGCTTGCACTGACTGCATACATATGCACACACACACACACACACACACATGCTGATGATTGTAGGGGGACAGTGAGAGGAGAGATGTGATGACAGAGATGCTTACCGTCATTTAAATACATACAAACACACACACATCTTCACTACTCAGTTCAATAATTTATACATACATTTGTGTGTGCATGTGTGTGTATATATATATATATATATTATACATATTTATATATTCCACACACATAGATTTGTGTCTGTGTGAGTATATTACATATATGTATTACACACAAACAGGTTTGTTTATGTGTGTGTGTGTGTGTATTACGTGTACATGTATTCTACACACAAACAGATTTGTGTGTATGTGTATAAACATGTGTGTGTATATATGTATATTACACACAAAACAGATTTGTACATGTGTGTGTGTGTGATACTTCAGTTAACCCAATTCTGTGTGTTGACTGATATGAAAGATTGTAGTTGTGTAATATTTTATATAAGCATAGTATTCCCAGAGATATACATGTACAAACACATACACACACACACACACACAAATGTATATACACACACTTAAGTGTCAATATATAGGATAACAGTTCAAACACAGCTGCTTCTTGTCTAATATCAGGATTGATTTGATCAAGTAAAACCTTGATCAAAAGCACTCCGGATATGACAATCACCACTTTTAAAACATTTAAAGAACTAAGAGATGAAAAGATTGTCTTCCTTTTAAGGACAAAGATGAGTAATTTTTAGGGAAGTTTGGCTGCTATATCTAGGTCAAAGCAACTACATAGGAGCTCATATACATGTAACTACACAGTGTTTTTATAAGACATAGTACAGGGTATATATACATCTAACTAAACTGTATACAACAGCTGTGTGTGTGTGCACACGCACATATATATATGTGTGTATATATATAGATATCTTTCACTCTTTTACTTGTTTCAGTTATTTGACTGTGGCCATGTTAGAGCACTGCTTTTAGTTGAATAAATCGACCCCAAGACTTATTCTTTGTAAGCCTAGTACTTATTCTATTGGTCTCATTTGCTGAACTGCAAAGTTACAGGGGACATAAACACACCAACATTGGCTGTCATGGTGTGTGTATATATATATATACACACACAATGGGCTTCTTTCAGTTTCCATATATATATATATATATATATATATAAATATATATATATACTTTTATATTCATTTTAGTCATGCTGGACCTACACCGCAGTAAATACCATTTTTATTAATATTTAAAAGGAGCAACAGAGTGGCTCAAGAACCAAAAGTTTCGTGCGTTGGCACTTATCAAACTCAGGCTAACTCAAGAAACTCCCAGCCCCTTAGACACCCTGTTGCTTCTGCTAAATATTAATAATATACACATACTTATATTTTGAGTTCTATTTTCCCAGTTTGCATTGCCATACCTATATATATATATATACACACATACAGACATTGACATGCACACACAGCTATAGTGCATGTATGTCGTCGTCGTCGTTTAACATCCGCTTTCCATGCTAGCATGATAATTAGCTATGCAGTCTGTGTAGAGGTGGTATATAAGCATACAACTATTCGATACGTGTTAAAACTGTGCATATATACATACTTGTGACCATACTGTGTGTATAGGTGGTAATACTCAGTGCATGTGCATACGTACATACATATATATATATATATATATATATATATGTATGTATGTATATACCTTTTCCTCTACTGTGTATGTATAATTTATCACTGTATATATATACATGTTGCTATACTGCATGAATAATTGTTAAAAGTGTATATGTCCATAGAGTTGCATTGCCTGTGTGTGTATGTACACACACATAAATATATATATATATATATATACATATATATATATACGTATACAAACTTGTGGATATACTGCATGCAAATGTGATAACGTATATACATATATATAGGTTATAGCATGTATATATGAATGTAGCGATGCTACATGTTTAGACCGTAATATGTACCAACTAAACATGTATATTTACATGTAGCTAAGCCTATGTATGTATGTGTGTATATATATATATATATATATACACACACACACACACACACCACCACCACTATATATTCCTGCAGCTATGCTCTGTGTAAGTGATAGTTTCATATATATATATAAACAAATCTATACAACCATGTATGTGTATGTGCATGCAAACGTAACATAAGTAACTATGCTATATGAGTAGATGTCAGTATTGCATAAAATCATTCAGTAAATCATGAGACGTGCTTCCCTTTCCAACTCCATCTCGATTATAAACGACAGCCATAACGTCTTCTCTATGGTGATGACAGTGCAGCATCGCTTGACAGTAGGATGAAATGCCTTGCAATATTTCATCCAGTGTTCTACGTTCTGAGTTCAAATCCTACCAAGGTCGACAATCAATAAACTAAAGTAGCAGCCCAGGGGGTGCGATGGGTTGACAGAATTTTTGGAGTTTCGGACAAGATGTCATGCAAATATTTTTTCTGGCTCTTGTGTTCTGAGTTCAAACCTTAGTGGTCTATTTGAGTGAGAGAAACTTTAAATCCATCATCTGGCTCTTGTGAATGCCTGGAGTAGAATCCACTCTGTTACAAGCCTTTTGGGTTTAGCCTCCAGTTCAAGAGAAAATTCTTCCCTTTTATCTACCAGCTTCCTTGGCTATGAAGAAATAAAGCTTCGAAATCACTGCCTGTTTACAAAATGACTAAATGGAAAAATAAAAC
>NC_068995.1:44749198-44750438 GCF_001194135.2 Octopus bimaculoides | reverse complement strand
ATATATATATATATATATATATATATATATAGCTTTATGTAAATATACATGTAAGTTATACAATATGGACGGGTGGTACTGGAGTGTATGAGGGATCAAGGAGAGGTTGTGTCTTTGATGGGGGAACATGCTGCACTCTTAAGAGTGGTTTGTCCACTTTGGTCTCCACCTGGCACCCGGTTAGCTCTCACCTGTGACACCAAGTAGTTGTTTGCATGCAACAACAACCACATTCTCCTGGTAAATCACTTCAGTTGGTGGGCCAAACTAGTTGAGGGTAGCCGACAGATATGCAACTCTCGTTGAGTTAAGGCCTGTCTGTCAATGCATGTGAAGACTGGAACCAACAGGCACTGCAAAAAGAAACCTTTATGGATCAATGGAGAGAAAGGTGGCTGCAGCAATACTTTAAGGATGGACTGTAGGGAGCAAGATGAAGCAAGTAAGACATCTTCGTCATCCACTGCGTCCAGCACCATCCCCTTCATCTTGACCTGGTTTTGCCACTGGATTGAAGCTGGACATGGACAAAGGGAGCAAGGCTGACAGCATGTAAATCTTCTTCACTTTAACCCTTTAGCATTTAAACCAGCCATATCCAGCCCAAATATTCCATCCACTTTATGTTTAAACAGGCAAGATCTGGTCTCTCATACTTAGCTTGTAATGCCGTTCTGCAAATAAACAATCACATCTTTGAAATCTCAAAGCTACAAGGTATAATACATGATGAATTTTTTTTAAATGTGAATAAATAAGCATTATATTTCACAAAGTAATCTGGATGCTGAAGGGTTAAACAAAGTCACCAATCGAGTCATTTAGTCATCCTTCACACACGATGACTAGATGGTCCTTACCGTTCCGACAGAGGAACACACAGTAAACAATTATCATTTTAATGTCCATTTTTCCATGCCTGCATGGATTGGTCATATTTTGTTGAGGCAGACTTTCACTGACTAGATGCCCTTCCAGTCACCAACCCTCCCTGTTTCCATAATCGACCGGCGAGACTGAGAAATAGGGACCAGGTAACCGAAGAACATGGAAGCCAATATAGAGAGACACTGCGCTGACGAAGTTACGAACCACAAGCGACCAGATCCGAGTATCACTAGGCCTCTCCGACACGGCGAGACCGAGTACATCGAATACCAACAGTGTTTCCTAATTCCTGGACACATTTCCACCAATGATTGGAAATAAGGGATGTCACTTATATGATCGTGACATATAT
>NC_068995.1:44739359-44748748 GCF_001194135.2 Octopus bimaculoides | reverse complement strand
CCACGCTCAAAATGGTGTATTTTATGTGCCACCCGCACAAGAGCCAGTCCAGGGGCACTGGTAACGATCTCGCTCTAAAATCCTTACACATGCCACGAGCATAAGTGCCAGAAAGGCGACGCTGGGCATAGGTGCTATCCCGATTTCGCTTTCGCTTGCCCCAATAAGTCTTTGCAAGCTGAGTTTCGTGTCTAATGAAGGAGACGACGTTGGCACAGGTGCCAGTCGTCAAATTTAGTTCGATTTCACTTGCCTCAACAAGTCTTCGCAAGCGGAGTTTAGTATAGACACACGGAAGTGTGCAGGAATTCCACTTTTTAAAAACTGTTGTCTCGACAACTTTGTGAACAGAATAACTGATAGAACTAGAAGACCAGACACACACATACACTGATCAGTCGAAATGAAAACTAAAAATCAGACCATGAAACAGGTAGTAGTACTTTACATGGCACCGTATGCATGGCTGTGCAGTTAAGGAGTTTGCTTATTAACTGCATGATGCCAGGTTCAGTCCAGCTGGGCAGCACCTTGGACGTTTTCTATTATAGGCCTGAACCAACCAATGCCTACTGAGGGAATTCAGTAAATGGAAACTGTGGGGAAACCTGCTATGTGTATCTGTATATAACTATCTTCATGCATGTGTACATGAATGTTGATATGCTATGCTTATCAGCACTTAAACAAAATGGTGGAGATGTTGACATTTTAACTACTCAATCGGCACTTTTAAAAACATGTAACTCAAAGGCATCCCTTTACACACACACACACACACACATATATATATATATATAGAGAGAGAGAGATATACACACATATCCTATGTATATGTGTGTGTATATATGGATCTATGTATATTGCTTCATTTACATTGTTTGGGCAATAGTGATTTAAATGAAAACAAGGTAGTTTACTGCCTTAAGAAGTCTCAACCCTATGCTCGTATGAGAAAATCAGATGTTAAAATGATGATAATAAAATTCATATACAATAGATCTTTATCTACACACATATATACATGTAACTACACTATACATGTGTTTGTATTGTATATATGTTGTTGGCACTCCGTCGCTTGCGACATCGAGGGTTCCAGTTGATCCAATCAACGGAACAGCCTGCTCGTGAAATTAACATGCAAGTGGCTGAGCACTCCACAGACACGTGTAGTGCCTTAACGTAGTTCTCGGGGATATTCAGCGTGACACAGTGTGTGACAAGGCTGACCCCTTTGAATTACAGGCACAACAGAAAGAGGAAGTAAGAGTGAGAGAAAGTTGTGGTGAAAGAGTACAGCAGGGTGCGCCACCATCCCCTGCCGGAGCCTCGTGGAGCTTTTAGGTGTTTTCGCTCAATAAACACTCACAACGCCCGGTCTGAGAATCGAAACCGCGATCCTATGACCGCGAGTCCGCTGCCCTAACCACTGGCCCATTGCGCCTCCACATTATATATATATATATATATATATATATACATATTAGGAAGGGCATCCAGCTGTAGAAACTCTGCCAAATTTAGATTGGAGCCTGGTGTTGCCATCCGGTTTCACCAGTCCTCAGTCAAATCGTCCAACCTATGCTAGCATGGAAAGCGGACGTTAAACGATGATGATGATGATGATATATATATGGCTTATGGTTTGCTTGCGAACCAGCAATTTCCAGGTTCAGTTCCACCATTCAGTACCAAGCGCAAGTATTTTCTACTACAGATACAGGCCAACCAAAAACCTCACGAATGTATTTGGTAGAGGGAAACTGAAGTAAAACCTTTGTGTATTTGCATGTGTATGTGTGCATGTCTCTTTACATCTTGCTTGTGTCTATGTAAGTTGCAACATGTGGGCTTTGCCAATGTCTTTGGTTCTTTTACTTGTTTCAGTCATTTGACTGCGGCCATGCTGGAGCACCGCATTTAGTTGAGCAAATCGACCCCAGGATTTCTTCTTTGTAAGCCTAGTACTTATTCTATCGGTCTCTTTTGCCGAACCGCTAAGTTACAGGGATGTAAACACACCAGCATCGGTTGTCAAGCGATATTGCGGGGACAAACATATACACACGCATACATATATATATATACATATATACGACAGGCTTCTTTCAGTTTCTGTCTACCAAGTTCACTCACAAGGCTTTGGTCGGCCCGAGGCTATAGTAGAAGACACTTGCCCAAGGTGCCACGCAGTGGGAATGAACCCGGAACCATGTGGTTGGTAAGCAAGCTACTTACCATACAGCCACTCCTGCGCCTATATATATATATATATATATATATATTGAACATCCATTGGATGAGGTGGAACACATCATTAGTAATGTGAAATTGGGGTCATCAGATATTCTGAGTCTTGCACAACATCAGATACCCTCGTCCAGAGAACCTACTGGAGATTGATCAGATCCCAATTTATGTCCGAGCAGCAACAGTCCATGTATCAGCTCCCTTAATCCAAAGACACCAGGTGAATTTCTCTATAGATTCACTCACAGACCAAATGGCCCATCTTTGTGACCCCCTCCCCCTGTAGAACCCATTCGGATGAGGACTTTGCAGAGTGAGTGTCCTGCAAAGCCTCTACAGTCCACTTCTGGAAATTCATAGTGTTCCTTTGTTTTGGCACTACTCATGTTTCCTATCATTGGCTTTTTTCAATCTACCCTTCCCAGGCTACTATATGTTCCAGTTTGATCAGTTTTCTTGATGCTTCAGAGGTGATCATATCTGGCTGAAGCAAGACTGGTACTATGCACTGCAGAAACTTCAACAGCCTACCCAGAACAACAAGCAGGTGCCAGCCAGTCAGAGACTGTATAAAGGTGGTTCCATATTTGCTTTTGATTGTGGATGGGGTTCCTCTTCAGTTTTGATAAATCTAAGTGGCAACCATGGGTTTACTTGAACTGAAGACAGGAACTAAGCTCTCAGCAACCAGCTTGAGCACTTATCCACTCATAATGCCAAGAAATAGCAGCCTTCTCCAAGAGCTTTTGAACAGCTGCTGAGATGTCCTTAAGGGTTCTCATGTAGATTCTAGCAGTCTGGACAGTGTCTCTTGACCCATAGGTGTGAAAGTTAGCTGGGTTTGAGAGGACAATGTAAACAGCTTGAACAAGAAGCTTAACATGATGGATGTCCACCTACATGGCATTTCCCCATGTGGTAGTCTCACACTGCCCCTCACCTCATTCATGCTCATACCACACGAGCTCCACACTCCTCTTCACTCACCCTTACTCTCTACATCTGCTCAAATCACTTCCTGAATAAACTGGTCCCTCCTCTACCGACCTGGGTCTCAAGGAAGCATCTCATGATGCCTCCCCCTCCACATCCAGCATCACTCTGCCACTTGCACTGTTTCCTCCTTTATTCTCACCTTGAGGCTAACTAATGACATTTCCTGCTCCTTGGAGTTTTGGAACAGGAGGGAGCAGGAAAGAATTTCTCTAGTTCATATTAACAAACACTCTTCAGTGAAGTTACTGGGGCAGGTTTGGCTTTGTGGTTAAGAAGCTTGCTTCCCAACCATGAGATTCCCAGGTTCAGTTCCATTGCAGAGCACTGTAGGTAAGTGACTTCTACTATAGCCCAGGCTGCTGACCAAAGCATTTTCAATAGATATGGTAGAGGGGAAACTGAAAGAAGCCCATAATATATATGTTTTGTTTTTGTTTGTTGGCACTCAATCGCTTACAACGACAAGGGTTCCAGTTGATCCAACCAACAGAACAGCCTGCTCGTAAAATTAACGTGTAAATGGTTGAGCATTCCACAGACATATGTACCCTT
Organism: Octopus bimaculoides; assembly: GCF_001194135.2. NCBI lineage: Eukaryota > Metazoa > Mollusca > Cephalopoda > Octopoda > Octopodidae > Octopus > Octopus bimaculoides. The sequence goes on along the minus strand of NC_068995.1, from coordinate 44,744,947 downwards.
AACGTAGTTCTCGGGGATATTCAGCGTGACACAGTGTGACAAGGCTGGCCCTTTGAATTACAGGCACAACAGAAACAGGAAGTAAGAGTGAGAGAAAGTTGTGGTGAAAGAGTACAGCAGGGTTTGCCACCATCCCCTGCCGGAGCCTCATGGAGCTTTAGGTGTTTTCGCTCAATAAACACTCACAACGCCCGGTCTGGGAATCAAAACCGTGATCCTATGACCGCGAGTCCGCTGCCCTAACCACTGGGCCATTGCACCTCCACATATATATATATATATATACTAGCCTAAAAGCCACATTCTGTGCAGACTTCTAAGCTAGCTCCTGCGGAGGGCTCACTGGGCCTGCAACTAAATAGTATGACTATAATAACTATATGTCCTAGTGGTATTTGATCAGAGGTTAAGAATGGATGAGAAGTAATTCTGTAATGCAATCAATCTATTGTTCCAGTCCCAATTTGAATTCCAACTTTTCACCAATTTATCCCAAAGTTCTTATCTTGACATAAAATAAATGAAGTGAATGTCATTTATCCCCACCTTGATCTCGGTCTGATATCATCGGACAAATGCTGCCAAGATGGTGTGAATCAGCTGAGCTTTACCTGCTGGAAATAGCAACCCAAATGCTTTTAAATCAGATCCCAATGCTGAATGTTCAAGAACCAATGAAGGGCAGATTTTCAATCCCGGGATCATCCTGATTCCAAAAAGGTATAATGTGTCTATGTAGAGCAAATGTAGGCTAAGATACAGAGGTCCCAGACAGACAGACAAAATTTCACTTTTATTAATATTTATATATATTTATAATTTCAGTTTCTAATACACACACACATATATATACATGCATGTGTATACTCTTGTCTCAACTACAATTGATGGCTGCAAACAAGCATCACCATCATAAAAGCAGTGTTGCTACTTTTCGGTCTTCTGTGAAGCATATGACTAACCATGGGCAAATGTGACTTTCCATGGAAACAGGTGAGGTCTAGTAACAAGGACAACCAGTGATAGAAATCTTCCACAACACAACTCCATCTGACCATGCAAACATGGAAAAGTAGACATTAAAACGATAATGACAAGATTATCTGTGTGTGTGTGTGTGTATGTGTGTGTATCTTTTTATTCGTTTACTTGTTTCATTCATATGAATGCAGCCATGCTGGAGTACTGCCTTAAAGGGTTTTAGTTAAAGAAATTGACACCAGGACTTATTCTTTAGAAGCCTAGTACTTATTCTATCGGTCTCTTTCACTGAACTGCTAAGTTATGGGGGCATAAACACACCAGCATCGGTTGTCATGCGATGGCAGAGGAGACAAAGACAGACACACACACAAGGGCTTCTTTCAGTTTCCGTCTACCAAATCCACTCACAAGGCTTTGGTCAGCCTGAGACTATAATAAAAGACACTTGCCCAAGGTGCCGTGTGTGGGACTGAACCTGGAACCATGTGGTTGGGAAGCAAGCTTCTTACCACGCAGCCACTTTTCCTTGCATGCAAGAGTCAAATGGAATCTGTTGGGAGCAGATTTTCTACTACCAGATGTCCTTCCAGTTTCGTATTCTTACCTGTTCCCAAGCATGATTGAAGACAAAAGACACCACTCGTTTGATAATGAAGATAATTTGCCATGCATTGGGACTAACCCTTGTATACACATACTAGTCCATTCAATAGCCATTCCCCCCCCCACTCCCATGCTAGAAAGTATTTAGATGGAGATCTATTTGAGACAGGATCTTACAGCTAGATACTCTTCCTGTCACCGACTCATGTTTTTCATAAAAGGAATACCTTTAACCCACAGGTCTTTAAATCCAACAAAGTGACCGATCATATTGTCTACAAGAAAACGTCAACATTGGCACTACTTTACTACCCACACACTGACACAACCCCCTCCCAATACATACACACACACATCTTGCTCTCTGCAACCACACAAATTCAGGTTCCATCCCACTGCTTGACACCTTGGGCAAGTGTCTTCTAATATAGGTGTCTTGCTATAAGAGGAGATATTTGGCTACTCCAGTTAGAAAAGAAAGGAGGGGGAAAATGGAGACAGAGAGAAAGACAGGCAGGCAAAGTGACAGAGAGAGATAAGTGGTACAGAGGACCTGACAGGGAGAGCAGGTGGGGGGGGGGAATAGAAAGCCGTATGTTTCACACGAGTGTACAGGGAGATGGGACAGAGGTAACTGTAGCATGTGACAGGAGTGGCTCAAGAGGGCTACGGCTGATATAGCAAGTCCATGAGGATGATTGTGTACTGATAGGCAGATAAGTAGAGATGGGAAGTACATCAGGGAATAATCAAGGGTGTTGTGAAGATGGGTGGTTTGGAGTGGGAAGGGTGGTAAGGAGGACAAGCCATTTTCAGTTCATGTCTACCAAATCCACTCACAAGCTTATGGTTGACCCAGGGCTGTAGAAGACACTGGAGCTGGATGGAACACAAGACTACATGTCGATACACTGCATGTATAAGTTAGCTGGTGGTACTGCATACAAGTGGTTGTAAAGTATATATAGACAGTTGTACAACATATATATATATATATATATATATATACACACGCACACACATAAGGACATGTACTTTTAATATATATATATATATATAATGCATGTGCATTGTATATTAATAGCACGTGTGTAGCTTCTACTGTCTATATATTGGATTACATGAGTAGCTCGAACATGCACGAATGTGTACAACTTTATTGCGTATACATATCATGTGTAACTCCAACCTGAACACACTGAATATGTCTAATTTCGTGTACGCATGAAACATGTAATGTACGCTGTACATGTATGTAGATTCATTGTGTGTATATATACATGGGTAATAGCTCTGCTATGTACAGACGTGGGACGTATATCCACATGTGTGATGAGTGCTCATAACACCGTTTGTGTGGCTTAGTTTATACATTATATATTAATACTGGTGAAACATGCTTCACACACATGCATTATATATAACTATATACACAATATATATTACATGATGAACACGTGGATTTTACAGTTTAGATCGCCAAATAGATATCTATCCGTTATACACACACGCGCGTGTGTTTGTGCGTATAGTTAAGTTAAATTGCTGGAGACGTGTATTCAAGCACAGACAGATAGGCATAGATAAAGAGATAGGAGAAAGAGCTAGACACACATGCTACCATTATCTTACACACACACACATATATATATACATACATTATATATTTTTTATAGATGGTAGTTCGGATGTACTGCAGAAGATTAAAAAAAAACTATCAGCATATATGATTAGTAGTACACTTACGCTACTGACACACACAAACACACACACATATATATATACACACACCAAGTGAGCGTGTTTATTACATATCCACACAATAGCTTTTACAGAGGTGACAATGGTTTGTAGCGGTTACTATTAGTACAAATAAATATACAAGGTTAATAGATTTATATAGCATATGTGTGTGTGCGCGCGCGTTAGATGTTAGAGTGCTGCATGTACATAAGTGTGTGTGTATGTATGTATGTATATATATATATATATATATATATAAATATAGACAAATAAATAACAGTTAAACACTAGATGAAAGGATCACCATTAAGTTTTCGCGAGGAAAAGATCGACTGTGACTTCGAAATTCCGGCTTAATAGCCGTCGTGAAAGGACGCAAGAGAGAGAGGGGGGGACAGAGTAGTGGAGAGGAAGAAGAAAGAAAGTGGGGAAGGAGGGGTCGCAGCAGCAGTTAGAAGGGGGACAAACGAGTGCTTTAATAATAAAAGCCTACCAGCTGCCCCCTTTATGCCTCGTCCATTGAGGGCTGTGTGTCCCTTTCACTCAGGGAAATAATATATTTTACAGTCGGCTTTGTTAGAAGACGGGGTTAGTGTGTATGTGTGTGTGTTCGGTTTATTGTTGATCTAATTAAACATTATTGGCTATTGGGGCTTTATTGAACTGATTAAATAGTATTTGGTTGGTTATTGGGACTGGAGCAGTAATGAAAGCCACAACATCTGCAGTGGTATATTAAATAGATCTTATATGTCTGTCGCGTGTGCGCTACAGCTTTCTCTTGTCCCGAACAAAGGGGTATATATATATATATAGTAATATGGTGTGTGTATGTATACATTTTACGCATGTGTGTGTATATAGTTTACACAATGTCTACATAGTGTGTATATGTATTTCATGTAGAGTATACATACTGCTTATAGATAACACCATCATTTAACGTCCATTTTCCATGCTGGCATGGGTTGGATTGTATATATATTATATATATAGTATGTGTGTGTGTATATATATATATACTGTTTTGATAAGGCACATACACACAGACGGAAAGGGAGGAGGTACAGGCCAAGCCACAGCAACTAAGCCTCTTTCTTAAGTCCACTCAGAAAGGTTTCGACAGCCAGATTCCTGTTTACTTTAATATACGGGGAGAGGCATAAACACCACAACTCAACGAATCTATGGAGGCAGTGATAACACAATAGGAGGCATCTTTTCGTTGCTTTTGTAATAATATATTATGTGAGAGAGAGAGAGATGGTGAGCCATTGTGTCTAGAGTGAAGAGGAAGGAGAATCACTATTATCGTTCATTTATTAAATGGGAATTAATTTGGAAAAGAGATAAATCATACAACAGGTTCTGTAAGACCAAAGTCTGTTTAAATGGAGTCAGTACCTGCAACTTTGGAATAACAGAACCATTTTGCTTTGTTCGACATTTCTTCTGTGTGTTTTGGATGTGTGTTTGTATGTGTGTGAATTTGGATACATGTATGCTTGGATATATATATATATACATTTATCTATTTGTATGTATGTGTGTATGTATATGTGTGTGTGTATATATATATATATATATATAGATAGATAGATAGATAGATACACACACAAATATGAAAATGATATATATATATATATATATACAAAGCATGTGTTTGTATTATAGATGTGTGTGTATTTGTGATGGTACATCTGTAAATAGTGTACACACACACATATGTGGGTATTTAAATGTATATATATAATTTTACAAGAGGTAGAAAGTTAGAAAAGCTACCCTTATTAAGGAAATGCATGAATGCCACACAACCTCATACCAGCTTCACTTTTAATAAAATATCACATACTTGGGGCATAATCATTCCAAAAATAAGTCTTTTAATAACAATAAATCGGTTCCTTAATTTATACAATGAGCTAACTCCACGAAGACTCGGCCATTTCTTTGGGACAAAGGCTTGCTAATTGTTTATATATATGTGTGTGTGCTAATTGTTAAGATATATGTGTGTATACACACGTGTGTATGTATGTGTGTATATATATATATATATATATATATATACACACCCTGCAGAGTTTATATACAATGTGTATATAGATGTAAGGATAGCAGGTGTATTAAGGCTATATAAATAAACATGTCTAAGTATATATGCATAGAGTATGCATATAGACATCAACTACATTAATTATATACATCACTTAATATATATATATATATATATATATATATATATATATATATAT
>NC_068995.1:44737730-44738956 GCF_001194135.2 Octopus bimaculoides | reverse complement strand
TACATGCATGTGTGTGCATAATAATAATATTCATAATACGTGAGTATTTATATACATGTATATATCTATATCTATCTATACATGTGTATAAACACATTACTGTGTGTATATGTATATTAACTCACGTGTCTATATATGAACACAACTATACACATAAATAAGTATATATATATAAGTATATATATATGTGCGTGTGCATACGTGTATATACACACGTGTGTATATATACACATATCAATACGTATATAAACATTTACACGTTCGTGTATATGTGCGTGTGTACATACATATGTATATATATATATATGTATATATATATATATATATATACATACATACATATGTATATATATATGTATATATATACACATATATATATATATATACACACACACAAATGAACAGATGAGGCAGTGATTGATGAATAAATACAAACGGTGAAAAATAATGGTTTTAACAACGATCAAACAAGAAGTACATACATTAAAATGGACACAGCAGTAAAATAATTCCCAAACTTGATTAAAAAAAGTGTCCGTTGTGTGAATTGATCAGAAATATACTCAGCCAGAAAGCCAGTCGAGCTGGCTACCTCGCCTTCTCCTACACATCACGCTTCTTATAATATATATACAACACTACTATAACAACACTACTATAACACAGCACTACTATACACTGTCACTCTCTCTTTCCCACCGCTCCTCTCTATTGGATAAACATCGCTTTCCCTCCCTCTATTTATGTATCGGATATATTGGCCTTCCTCTCTGTATCACATATACCTCTCACTCTCCCTAATACTATCCCTCTATCACACATATCTTCCTTTCTCCCGCTCTCTCCGTCTATCACATATATCTGCCTTACTACCCCTCTCTTACTCTTTCTCCCTCTCTCCATCACATAATTGCCTTTCTTCCTTTCAAACTCTCTCTCTCTCTATCACGTATACCTGCCTTTCTCCCTCACCTTCTCGCTATATCACATAAACCTGCCTTTCTCCTTCTCTCTATTTATCACTTACATGCTATCTCGTTTCTCGCCTTCCTTTCTCTTTCTCTCTTTCAGATACTTACCAGCCACTCTCTTTGTCCTTCTTTTTCCCTCTCTTCCTATTTACTATCTCTCTCTTTCTCTCTATCACCCTCTCTATTGCATTAACATATCTTTCTCTTTCCCTCTTTCTGTTACATTTACATTCCTTTATCTCTATCTCTCTTTAC
>NC_068995.1:44735308-44736445 GCF_001194135.2 Octopus bimaculoides | reverse complement strand
TATATATATATATATATATATATATATATATATACATTATACATCACCTTTCTTCCATATACACACAACCCTTGTCTTTATAGCTGACCCTTCCTCTATACGCATACATAGATATATACAGACATATACACACACACACACACAGAGATAAACTCATATACACACATTCCTCTCTTTAACTCTAACCCTTTCACTACCACCACCACCACCCCTTATCTTTTCAACCACTGTTTCCTTCCTATTACCTTCCCTTCCTCTCTCTCACTCACTCTTTTGCATTCTCTCTCTCTCTCTCTATCTCTATCTCACTCGCTCTCTATTTCCCTCTCTTCATCACACTTAAAGCCTTTCTTTTAAACCTCCCCCCCACCACCACCACCACTCAAGCAACTCTTTGTTTCTCTCTTTCTCCATCAACGTCTCTTCTCCCCTTCCTCCTCCCACTCCGCTGCTGCTTTCTTTTTCTAACCTCACACTCTGCCGACATCTTCGTCTTCCCCCTCTCTCTTTCTCTCTTTCTGTCATTAATACTCTCACTCACTCCGTCATGCAATTCTCTCTCCTCTCCTCATCCTCTCACTCCTCTCCTCATCCCCCCTCTCTCTCTCTCTCTCTCTCTCTCTCTCTCTCTGTGATACAACAATAACTTGTATTTCAAATTCTCGCTATCTTTTCACCAACAAGCAACCAGCAGAAAAGAAACAAACAATAAAACACTAACCGTTCCTCAGTCTGTCATTTCATTTCCAACAACCATCACTCATGCCAGCCAGCCAACCAACCAGCCAGCCAACAAGCCGACCAGCAAACCAGATCAACAATTTATCTTCAAATCCCACTTTTTCTTTGATTTTTTCTCGTTCCTAAACTATATACAATAGTGCTATAAAACGTATACATCTACAAACACAAGTTCGCACGTGTGCGAATATAAATATATATATATATATATATATTCGCACGTGTGCGAATATAAATATATATATATATATATATATACCCAAAATATCAAGGAGTTTCTACCTCATAAACAGGAGTTACACCACAGTTATTTTGTGATCTTTGCTACCCTGGTATCTATTAACCAATTTATTTTGCCCGAGTTATTTATTAATTAGGAGAAAATAAATACATATA
>NC_068995.1:44728928-44734926 GCF_001194135.2 Octopus bimaculoides | reverse complement strand
GACGGACTTCTTTCAGTTTCCGTCTACCAAATCCACTCACAAGGCTTTGGTTGGCCTGAGGCCACAGTAGAAGACACTTGTCCAAGGTGCCACGCAGTGGGACTGAACCCGGAACCATGCGGTTGGTAGATAGATAGATATATAGAGAGATCTTTTATCATCTTGTTTCTGTTAATTATTGAACTGCGGCCATACTGGGGCACTGCCTTGAAGAATTTTAGTTGAACAAATCGACCCCAGTACTTATTCGTTTTTCTAAAGTCTGGTACTTACTTTATAGGTTTCTTTTTGCCGAACCGCTAAGTTGCAGGGACATAAACACGCCAACACCAGTTGTTAAGTTGTGATGGGAGAAAAACACAAATACAAGCAACATAGATATATACATACATACATATATGCTACACTTTGATCTTAACCAAAAGGGCAAGAAGTGTACATACCTAGATGCATACATACAGATTACAAGTTCCGGTTTATACCTGTAATTAATGGAGCACTGCCTAACTACCAACCTTGAGAAATTAGGCTTCTCAAAACCAGATAGGAGAAAGCTGATTCGAATATTACAGATCCAACCCATCGCTGGAACTGTAAAAATCTGTAAAACTTTTCAGAAGTTTATCATTTAAGTATATATGAGCATGTCATGACATGCAACTATATGCATGAAAATACATACATACATAAAAAAAAAAACATACAAATCTGCACATATACATACATGCCCTGCTGATGTTGTTGAAATTCCAATGAAGAAGCCTTGGATCTAGGTTAGAAACTGGTTCTTTCTCTATTGGTAAGAAATCTTGAAATAAAACCGAATAATGACATACATACATATATGTGTATGTGTGTATATATCTGTATGTATACATGTACAATAGACCTCTTTCAGTTTCTGTCTACCACATTCACTCACAAGACTTTGGTCATGTATACAGACATAGGAATAGGAGCACTCCGTCGGTTACAACAAGGGTCCCAGCTGATACGACCAACGGAACAGCCTGCTCGTGAAATTAATGTGCAAGTGGCTGAGCACTCCACCGACAAGTGTACCCTTAACGTAGTTCTCGAGGAGATTCAGCGTGACACAAAGTGTGACAAAGCTAGCCCTTTGAAATACAGGTACTACTCATTTTTGCCAGTTGAGTGGACTGGAGCAACGTGAAATAAAGTGTCTTGCTCAAGGACACAACACATCGCAGTTGTGTATTGGGGGTTGATCTAATCGACTGGCTTCCTTCCCAAAAATGTTGGGCCTTGTGCCTAAAGTAGAAAAGATTATAGCCATATTCCCTTAATCATAGCTTAGTCCCTCCTGAAAACTTCCTCAGTTTCCATGCAGTTGTCTTTACTCTAAGCTTATAATTCTTCCTTCATTTTAACCCTCTCAACATATACTTTCATCTTAATTTGTCTTTCCTTTACCCCAGCAGCCTTTCCTCCATGTTCACTCTTTTCCTCTCATTATATCTTATATATTATACCTGTATTTTACCTCCATCTTTAACCTACATCAATTTCCCTTCAACATAATCCTTTTGATACCAACCTGCCTGAGACCAAACTGTTTCTTTGAAACAAATTTCCTGTTTTAAACTGATTGAAATTAATATCTTTCATCAAAATTTCACGTTTGTGTTTGTTCCAAACACCATTTTAATAATGAAAAAGATATTTTATTAAATTCCTCATTATTTTCAAAATAACTTCAACAAAAGCATTATATTTTCATTGAAATATAATAACAAACAAGTTCAAAGCTTTTCCTTATATCTAACAGTTTTTTTCCTTTTACCCAACGGTCTCTGCTTCATCTTTTCTATCGACTCAGTTTTTCCTCCATTTTAACAATCATCTCCTTCATCGTAATTGTCTGTCCTCCATTTTGTCTTTGTTTTGCTTTGACTTTTATTTTCCTTTCTTTTTTATTGGCTCTTATTTCTCTCTTCTCTTTTTTTTTTTTGTTCATTCTTCCTGTCTCTATTTGCCCTTCCTTAGTTTACTTCCAGCTTCCAACTTCCTGTCAACTCTCTCATGAGATGATTAAGACCAAGATTTATAAAAAAAAACCTTTCAGAGAATCCATCATGAGTGTGCCAAGTGATAAAGTACTGATCTTTTACTCTGATACTACTCTTCACAAGTTTATAATATTGGGGCTTAAAACACTGACTGGCAGTTTACTTTTATCATCATCATTGCCGTTTAACGTCCGCTTTCCATGCTAGCATGGGTTGGACGATTTGACTGAGGACTGGTGAAACCAGATGGCTACACCAGGCTCCAATCTGATTTGGCAGAGTTTCTACAGCTGGATGCCCTTATACACATATATATGTGTGCTTGTGTATGTGTGTGTGTGTATGTGTGTGTGTGTGTATGTGTGTGTGTGTGTGTGCATGTGTGTGTAGGTATACATATACGCATACAATCATACACATCATCATCATCATTTAACATCCATGTTCCAAACTGGCATGGGTTGGACTTGCTTCCCAACCACATGGTTCTGAGTTCTGTTCCACTGCATGGTACATTGAGCAAGTGTCTTCTGCTATAGCTATAGGCCAACCAAAGCCTTGTGAGCGAATTTGGTAGAAGGAAACTAAAAAAGCCAGTCATGTGTGTGTGTGTGTACATATATATATATATATATATATATATATATATATATATATATATATATATAATCATAAAATGATTATATCAGTGGCCCAGCATTTAAAAATGACCATATAGGCAATATTAATTTTTTCATGTATGTAATTATAGAGATTATGGGCTACTGGAAATAAATTACCAGCGCCAATGCTAGAAATAGGTGTCAAATACATATACACACACACATAGATGCATGTATATATATGTGTATATATATCTATATATATATATATACATACATATATATGTCTTTGTATGCATATATGTGTGTGTGCTACTGTTTCCTTGTCTTGACATCATGATACTTAAAAATGAACATTACTGTCATGCAAGTGTCGTCTTTCATTTCCAATCTTCAGTGAAAACATGTCTGACCATGGGGAGAAAAAAATATTGCCTTATTTGGAAACAGCTGCGGTTTGGTGACAGGAAAGACATTTAACCATAACAAAATTTGCTTTAGCAAATTCCATCCGACTCATGCAAGCAGGGAAAAGTGGATGTTAAAACAATGACAACAACGATGACATGATAATGATGATGATGATGATGATGACGATGATGCTGACAACAATCATGATGATAATGACAACAACAATGATTATGACGATGATGATGAAGATGATGAGGATGATGATGATTACAACAATGATAACAATGACAACGGTGGCAGCAACAGTGACAACAATGACATTAACATACCATTCATTTCCAACAAGACACTACCTGTCCATTGTTGTCGAGAGAAAGTGGTCGATCCATTCTGAAGGCTGAGTAGCCAGCAATAACGAAACTTCAACACAGTTGTGCTGACTTGAGATGAAGGACATTGAACGGGAGGGTGAATGACGATAAGCTGTGTCCTATCTTCTCACATGGTACAGCTTTTGCAGCCACAGTATCTGAAGGGCTTATCTCAAATGTTACCTCAACCTACTGATAGCAGTGTTAGGCCAAGGACATATAGAGTAATTATCTGTTTTGTCTGTTTTTGTTTCTTATGTAAGAAAAGGAAGGCGGTGGGTGAGGAATTTTGAGATATTCTTTTCTTCATTTATTAGAATGCAGCACTGCCTTGAAGAATTTTAGCACAATTGAATTGACTCCAGTACTAATTTTGCTGAACCGTGAAGTTACGGGGACGTAAAAGCAATCAACACCAGTTGTCAAGTGGTGGTGAAACAAACACACACGCACATACACAATAGACTTCATTCAGTTTCCATCTACCAAATCTGCGCACAAAGCTTTGATTGGCCCAAGGCTATAGTAGAAGACACTTGCCCAAGGTGCCATGCAATGGGATTGAGCCCGGAACCATATGGTGTGGTTGGCAACGCCTCGGACAATTCAAAGAGTCTCTGACACTGGTGAGAGGGAAGGAGGGAAAGGGAAAGTTACTTTGTGAGTCATACTGACTCATAAGGGCTGGTTTCCTAGTTTCATGGCATATATATTCCCCATCTGGACAGGATGCCGCTCATTCGCAGGATGGCTCATGTTTCCCAGCTTAGTGGACTGGAACTATGTGAAATGAAGTGTTTTACTCAAGAACACAATGCATCACCTGGTCCAGGAATTGAAACCGCAATCTTACAATCATGAATCCAACAACCTAACCACTAAGCCAAGTGCCTCCACAAGGAGAAAAAGAGGTATTCTTGAACCAGAGGGACCAGGCTTGAATGGTTACAATAAAATGGACTCTACCAAAGGACCCCTAATCACCAGATGATGGATTAAGTCTATCAGAATTGAAATGAAAGTCATGGCAGAATTTGAACTGACAATCCACAGAGGTGAAACAAATACCACCAGGTATCTTGTGGTCCCACCAATCCACCGATCAGAAGTTGATGATTCACTAGGTAAAATGACTATCATGGGATCTGGGTTGTGGAGCACAGCAGAGAAGATGCAGAGGGGGAGGCAATGAGAAATGGCTGAGCATTCCACAGACACATATACCCCTTAACCCTTTAGTGTTCACGTTATTCTGCCAAAATTAAATCTTTTTTATCCACATTGTTTTGAACTAATCAAGCATTATCTCACAGCTGAGATTTTGATGAGGTAGCTGTTAATTTTTAAAACCATATTGTAGGGTTGGTGTGAGAGACCAGATCTGGCCAGTTTGAACATAGAATAGGCAGAATACTTTTGGCCGGTTATGGCCGGTTTAAATGCTAAAGGGTTAATGTAGTTCTCAGGGAGATTCAGTGTGACAAGGCTGGCCCTTTGAAATACAGGTACAACTCATCTGAGTGGAGTGGAGTAGTGTGAAGTAAAGTGCCTTGCTCAAGGATATAACACATCGCTGGGAATTGAACTCATGACCTAACGATTGCGAGCTGAATGCACAAACCATTAAGCCATGCACCTTTACAGAAGTGACAGCAGGCAAGTAATAAAATGAAGCAAAGAAAGAATAAGGGTGTTAACACAGAACCTTGCAATACACACTGAAGTTGATAGTGTGAGACTTACACACACACACAAACAGAGAAAAAGACTTCATTGGTGTGACATGAAACTGTCAATGCAAAAGATATAATTGGATGGATGTATTTCATTAATTTGGAAAAAAACTGAAGGAAAATTAGAGAAAAAGGGAGAGATTAACAGACTTTAGTGCAATTAAATGACATAACACCAGCTTCACAATTACTACCGCCATTTCCGTTAGCACTAATACTACTGCCACGACCACCATTTTTACTTATACAACTACTACTGCTGCTGCTGTTAATGTCACTAATACCACTGCTAAACCCAATCCCCTCTTCCCTTATGACCACCACTACTGACACCGTTACCACCATTACTACTATTGCTACCTCAATCACTACTATCACCACTACTAGCATTACCCTCATCGCCACTGGTACCACCACCACTGTTAGTACATCAAGTCCCCACCACCACCACGACTACCGCCCATACCCCTACCTATCACAGCTAATATTATCGCCACCACCACTACCGCCATCATCACCACCACCAACACCGCCCACCATTACCACTACTATGATCATAACTATTACCACTCCGCCATAGCTACCGCTGACGCCACCACCACCACCACCACCACCATAGTCACCGCCGCCATCATTACCACCAGCAACCACCACCATCAACGCTGCTATCACCACAATGAACATTATGATAGAATCCATAACGATACTAGAAAAGAGCATTCAAAAGCCATGTTTAATACATTCAATCTTCAAAAAGACAATATTGTATTGTCACACACACACATACGATGTGTATATCTATGCATATGAAGAGAATTACAGGACCATTTACACACACACACATACATTCA
>NC_068995.1:44726716-44727962 GCF_001194135.2 Octopus bimaculoides | reverse complement strand
TTTCACGCTGAATCTGATGTTATTCACTTGGTCCGGAAAAATTTTAGAAAAAAATGTTACATCGGTTTAAAGTTTGATTAATATTACTCGATCATAAAAAAAAAAAAAGGATTTGGAAGCTGGCATTTTCTGCGTGATAACTTTCATTAAACAAAATGAAAACAATATATTAGGACGACAAAAGTTGTAAGAAGTTTCGAAGTTTAAATAAATTTAAATGAATGAAGACATGCGAAACACTGGAACAGGCGATATTAAAAGGGAAAATTTTCTATGAATTATTATTATTATTATTGAGTGAGAGCACAGTGCATGCCATCAAAGTGACACTGGGGTAAAATATCACATTCATTTTTTTTTTTTTACGAAAATTAATAATTAACAAGATAGGAGCATTTAAAGTTATTCATTTTTAACCAATGAAATTATTAATGATCCGTAGGGATACCATATTTCGTTATGCAACCATAATATACTACAAAGTATATTAAGCGCTTTAATAAGTCAATACTGTGTTCTACTTTTTTAGCAGTGCTACTTTCTCACTTGTTAAGGTTATGTTTGCAGATTTAGCCAGCACTGATTTTGTTACGACGTTTCGTATCCGAGTACGTTTATTTAAGCAATGAGTTCATGGATGGTTAATGGGTTGGTTAAGTGCTGACGAAGAAGCAAAAACTCCTAGAATATGCTATACACACACATTACTCATTTTTCATCCTTGATTTCATTGTTGTTTACATTAGGCGTACTAGGATACGAAAGGTCGTAACAAAATCAGTGGTGGTATTAATTTCTATAGAAAAATCTGTAGAGATAACCTTCACAACCAATGAAATCGGTCCAGTGACCCCCACAAGCGGAAGTTGAAACTGTTTGCTGTCATAGCATAGCTGCTTTGGTAACAAAGAGACTATCGTTGGAGAAAAGGAACCGCGAAAATTAAATAGCTTTTGAGCTTAGTTTTTTTTATTTTTAAGAATTCAATGAAAGAAAGCAAACAAAAAGTAAGACTTAAAAAAAAAATTTAATTGAAAGAAAATGAAATAACACTTTTGATCTGCTACTAGAAATAACAGCCAAAATTTATACACCAAATTATAATTATTTTATTTAAACATAATATTTAAACCAATTATTTGGAAAACAACCATACTCTTTATACTAATAAAATTAAATCATTTTTGATCATTTTTAATCCCATATATTATTCCTAAAAATTGAAAATTTTTCGTGCAATCTACAT
>NC_068995.1:44723965-44726054 GCF_001194135.2 Octopus bimaculoides | reverse complement strand
TATATATATATATATATATATATATATGTGTGTGTGTGTGTGTGTGTGTGTGTGTGTGTATGTATGTATATATATACACACACACACACATACGTATAGGTGGGCACATACAGATATACACACATTACATACATATGTGCATTCATTCGAGTATACATTACATTTATACAAGCATGCATGTTTGTATGTATACGTACATTGCATGCATACATATATACATCCATGCATACATACACCAAACTATATGCGTAAGTATGAGTACATACATACATCAATGTAAGCATGTATGTTTGTGTGTCCACGAGTTTATGTATAAGTTTTCAAACATGTGGACATCAAGGCTACAAAGATTGTAACAAATATCGGTAACTTCGCTGACAGCGTGGTATGGATGATGGAATTAGAGGCATAAGATCAGATGAGACGGCGTTGGAGTGCCGCATCGTGTCACTACGACAACACCTACTGAACAGCAAAGAGAGAAATTACTATATCAAGTATATACGTAATAACGAAATTAATACTGATTTCAAATTTTGGTACAAGGCCAGCAATTTGGGGGTGGGATAAGTCGATTACATCGACCTCAGTGTACAACTGGTACTTATTTTATCGACACCGAAAAGATGAAAGGAAGAGTCGCCCTCAGCAGCATTTGAACTCAGAATGCAGAGAAAGAACAAAATGCCAACGTGCTAGCGATTCTGCTAGCTCACCACTTTAAATATCGAAAATAGTATTATCCCGAGATTACATGAGAACTCTTGAATAGGTACTCAGCGTTTACAAGTGTTCCAAGTGAAGTAAGAGTAGATGGACTGACCTACTTAAGCAGAAAACTAGAAGAGAAATACTTCATGTCCGTAGAAAGTTATGCATGTGTACATATCCCACAAGCCAGAGAATACCAACAACAACATTGATAATAATAGAGGTCTTCTTTGGATCTGTGAAGGATACATCACATCTCATCTAGAAGCCTACAGCTCTACTACCCGCAAACAAAATACCTGATAAGCAAGAGAGATAAGCATGTTTCTAGACCTCTACATTGTTACTGAAAACGCAAATTGTGTTATAGGAGTGTGGAAGGTATCATTCGTATGGTCAGTAGCTGTCTGAAAATGACCACTAGATACTATCTTTCCATGGGATATAACCTTGTCGTTAAGGCAGTCTGCAATGCTATCTGCAGCAAGGATTGTCTTGATGGTCGATTACGACAACAAGGGTTCCAGTTGATCTGACCAACAGAACAGCCTCCTCGTGAACTTAATGTGCAAATGGCTGAGCACTTCACAGATACGTGAGCCCTTAACGTAGTTCTCAGGGAGATTCAGCATGACACAGAATATGACGAGGCTGGCCCTTTGAAATACAGACACTACTCATTTTCGCTAGCTGAGTGGACTGAAGCAACGCGAAAGAAAGCATCTCGCTGAACGATCGAACGCGCCGCCGGGAATCGAACTCACGACCTCACGACTAAACCATCACCCCTCGCTTAGTCATACAAAAGGCCCACCAGAGCTGTAAATTCTGGAATTGACGAAGGAAGGAAGATAAGACAGGGCTTCGACGACATGCTAGTTAAGCCATAGCTGGGACCCTAACAGTGGTTAAGAGGTGGTTCCACACTCCTAAAAACCCTGAACCAGAATTACACTTTCGGATGTGGTTCAAAATCATACCCAGGACACGGATCTTTTTTAAAACGGGGGCCACATTTTTCATTAATGTTTTACGTAGTGTTTTTGGTACCGAAAGACTTTCAAACTTCGTATACTTATCTATTTTGTGTTATAGAACAGAAAAATATTTTTGTATTCGAATTTATTTCATGTAAAAAAATTGTCTTATTTCGATAATTTCAACCAATCACTGACAAGTATTCAGCTGTTTATATTTACTCCTTTGGCTGATTAAGCGGTGTAAAGCGTATTTAATTTCCATAGCTTCGTTTTTCTTTTTTCTTTTTAAATTTGCTGTTTTACCCTAACCCTAACCCTAACCCTAACCCTAACCCTAACCCTATCACCGATAGAATTGTTTCAGAATAGTTTGTTTATGTAATCGGCACTTAATGTAT
>NC_068995.1:44720700-44723765 GCF_001194135.2 Octopus bimaculoides | reverse complement strand
CCCAGGACACAAACGTTCTTAGTGACTGGCTTGAATTCGGCAAAGGAAAAAAAATCTCAAAGAAACACAAACACACACACACACAGAGTCACACATACATATCCTATATATAAAACGACTTCCATGTCTGCAGATGCATATGTATATGCAGTGGTTAGCATGATGTTCAGACTCCACGGGGCAGCTGCTTCCTGTGCGTGTTTCCTGTTGTCGGTATGTTACATTTAAGGAAAGACAGCCAGTTTGGCTACCGCACAGGGCGGCCAATATCCGCGATATGCTGCTGTGTTGTATAAGTGTGATCTTTCTTTGCATATATGTGTGCTACATACATATGTACACACACATATACATATGTACATACACACATACATACACGCATATATATGCATGCATACATACATGCGTACACCATATATACATAAATACATATACTCCACCTAGACAAGTTAAGATTTATAACTGGGACACTTGGATATGTAACCACTTGTATATTGCCTCAGCACCAATCTTGAGGAATTAGAATTCTTAAAACTAGAAAGGAGAAAGCTAATTAGAATATTAGAAGTACAAGCGATCAGTGGAACTGTATAAATACGTAAAACATTCCAAAAGTTTAGCACATAAGTACATAAGCACATGTCTAGATGTGCAACAGTGTATATGAGGATATATGCATAAAACAAAACATACAGATATGTATATACCCTGATGTCTAATATTTGTATATATACACACAAGCATGTTGATGATGTTGAAATTGCAATGAAGGAACTTTGGATCTAGGTTAAAAAGTGGCGTTCTCTCTCTCTCTCTCTCTCTCTCTCTCTCTCTTAGCGATAAATTTAAAACTGAAACTAATTAACATATGTACATACATACATACATACATACATACATACTGACAGACAGGCAGTCAAACAGACAAAAGCAATTTGTAAGCGGAACAGAAAGTGTTTGCAAGATTTTTCTCAAGATCAACATGTGGCATTGTTTTTTGTTATCTACATTCCAACGATGGAGTATTGTATCTTTGTTAGAAACCAGCTCCTTCCTCGGAGGAAGAATTTCGATAATTTAAAATAAGAGAACATACACACATGCTGATATACATACATGCACACACACATACATACATGCATGCATGCTCGCGTGTGTACACGTATGGTTGATTGGTCTGACAATTATCATTAACCAACGAACTGTTTCGTGCACAATACTATTTCAACATGTCCTTTAATGAATGAAAACTGCAACTATAGTAAGAGGAATCGGATTTAAACATGGCTGAAATGATGCCTTAAATCCAATATTACACATACAAGGGTAACAACGAAAAAACAAAAATAACAAGAGAAGAGAGAAGAAAATGGACGAAATGGATTGATGATGCAGCACAGTCCAAAATTAATTAGAATTAAAATGTTAATCATTAACTTACAGCGACTACAATTAACAATTACTTCCCATTCAGAGAGAAAAACTTTCATTTTAATACATGTAATCTTTAGCTTAAAGCCTCAACTTCTGTTAGGTTATTTCTTCATTAAGTCAAATTACTTTTCGTCTAGCTAAACAGGCGTTCGTTCGTTAGTGGCTGGAATGTGAAGCAGCCATTATTATAACAGCGACTTAAGTTTCTCTTTAAGATTTGACTGCACGTATTAACACGACCATTAATAGCACAGACGAACGTTTACCACGTTATATTATTATGGAAACACTTACAGCCAACAATTTTCCTCGTCTCTATAATTATATCATGTTTTCGAGCCAAGTAAAATTGTATCGACATTTTTTTTTTTCTGCTACCCACCTATTATATATTATTAATTACATCGTTATAATATTTCTGGCTCACAGAAATTCAATTTTATTCAGAAATCTTTTACAATCTGTTCTCGGCATCAATTAATTTACATCTTAACTTATTTTTTGAAAAAAAAAAAAAGGAAAAAAAAAAATGGAAATTGTTATTCTCATGTCTTGTAATAATTTTATAAATAACAGTTTTTTTTTTTGAAATCGTCCTTTACGAAGATTAATGTATAAAACAGAAATAATGGAGATGACATATATCCGGAAAACCGCTTTTTTTTTTTCTCAGAAAGACTACTACTACTACTATTGCTACTGGTACTGCTGTTGCTGTTACTACTACTACTACTACTACTACTACTACTGCTGCTGCTGCTGCTGCCACTGCTGTTACCACCTCCGCCGTCACCACTATTACTACTACCACCACCACCACCACCACCACCACCACAACCACTACCGCCGCCATCACACTAGTAGTAGTAGTAGTAGTAGTAGCACCACCACCACCAGCAGCAGCAGCAGTAGTAGTAGTAGTAGTAGTAGTAGTAGTAGTAGTAGTCCTGCTGCCACTGCTGTGTTGCTGGATATATTTTGCCATGCAAAAACAAGCGAAACAGTAGACCAGGGATTATCAATCTTTTTGACTTCATGAAACACTGGAAATCAAATGAAAAAATTAACGGTTCATTTCGTATAAAAAATTTTGTCACATCTACGTTTAAAAATTTTTTTAAATCATGTTTATTTATCATAAATGTATATGACAAAATTTGGAATAATACGTTATGCTAACTTCGACGGGATTTGAACACCGATCGCAGCAAATCAGAACCGGTACTGTATCCAACGTTCTAATGGATCAGCAAATTCATCAGCAGAGAGATTTTGTATATATTCATTTCTACAGGACAAATGAGTAACGAACTGGCAGAATCGTTAGCACGCCGGATAGAATGCTTAGTCGGCATTTCTTCCGGTTTTTATGTTCTGAGTTCAAATTCTGCCGAAGTCGACTTCTCGATGTCATCCTTCTCGAAGCAAAATAACAAGAACCTTCCCCCAAAATTTCAGGCCTTATGCATACGGTACAAAGAATACACACACACACACACACACACACATATATATATATATATATATACTCTTTTACTTGTTTTAGTCATTTGACTGTGGCCATGCTGGAGCACCGCCTTTAGTCGAGCAAATCGACCCCAGGACTTATTCTTTGTAAGCCTAGTACTTAT
>NC_068995.1:44718209-44719389 GCF_001194135.2 Octopus bimaculoides | reverse complement strand
CATTTTGAAGATAGTTTTTTTTTGTTGATTTAAAAAAAATTTTCTTGTTGGTGTACGATGGCGGAAGTTGTGGTTCTGTGAAAGGCAACAACTCTGATACCGATAGACAAACGAACAGACACAACATAATGTAGAGATGACTCTTTAGTTCTTTAGTTTCGCTGGAAACAAGACTCCTCTTTAATGTCGGTGCCACAATAAACTGCACCCGGTACACTTTGTGGAGTTGTTGGCGTTAGTGGGGGGGGGGGGTTCTCGCTGTAGAACCCTTAACAAAATGTAAAGCACAAGCAAAACACAGTTTGCAATCGTCGAAACCCTGCTAACAAAGAAAAGCAGAAATTAAATGATGATAATGATGATGTAGAGAGGGAGAAAGTGTTCTGCAACATTATATAATGTCTAAGTACCACAATGCCATAATACTGCAGTGAAACGCAGAGAGAAGAGAACTAGAATGCAATAGTCAAAACAAATTATTTTAATCCTGATGGAGAACTGTCTGGAGAAAAAATAATTATATTCTTTATTACTGTCTCCATCAGCTTTATATCAACAAGTTACATAGAGTTCTTACGCAGCACTCCTTGGGTCGATGTTATAAACTCGAGTCATCATCGCAACCGAGAAACACCGCAAAACATTCAAAGTACATTCGGAAATCAAGAAATATAGGTGACCTACAGATATCTCATGGGCAATCTTACAACGAATTAAAGTCATGTTTACCCTGCTTCACGAAGAATTTCCACATAATCTACTGCTGTATATTAGTCACGATTTCATAAAAAGAAAGAAAAAGAGCCTCCAGCCCGCCGATGCAAGACAGTCGACACCCGACTACCCGTACCCGTTTCAATTCTGAAAGTTATCGTTTTACTTTTTGAACACGTTTACAAATATGGTCAATCGACCAGACGATACCTCGGATCAGTGTGTAGTCCCCAGTCTCATTGACACATACACACACACACACATGCATATGTATATATAAATTCATACATACACACACATAGATATGTATAAAGCATATATATATATATATATCATTGTTATAAAGGACAATATATATATACACACATGCACACATGTGTACACACATATGTACACAAAAATATATTGATACATATATATGTATGCAAAAATATGTGGATACGTATATATATATATATATATATAT
>NC_068995.1:44716399-44716813 GCF_001194135.2 Octopus bimaculoides | reverse complement strand
ACTTAGAAGCGGATGTATGGCGTTCAATCATATAATGTGTATATATATATATATAAATGCATATATACATTCGTATATGTACATACATCTATACGTATATGTATATGTATATATATGCATATGTGGGCACAGGACGTCATGAAACGTGTACAACAAAAAATACGAAATACGAGTACATGGAATATGAACTATTTTTACGAACAACGAAAGATACAAATTGAAAACAAGACAAACAACATAAAGAACGACCCTTCATCAGTTGTTGGCTGTTTTTCTAGTCTCGTATTTCGAGCATTTAACAACAATATACGCTTTCGATAAAACAGGTGCTCCCGCAAAGCAAAGTTGGGATTTTGCAGAGGGTAACAGGACAGTGAAAACAAACAGGAAGGGCGAACGCGTCAATCAAGCTTG
>NC_068995.1:44714229-44715697 GCF_001194135.2 Octopus bimaculoides | reverse complement strand
AGACAGACAGATAGATAGATAGATAGATAGATAGATAGATAGATAGATAGATAGATAGATAGATAGATAGATAGGCGTGTGTGTGTTGTGTCTATGTTTGTCCAACAACACTACTCGACAACCGTTTGCGTGTGCTTACGTCACCGTAACGAAGCGGTTCGACAAAAAAGTCTAATAGAATAAGTTCCTGGCTTGAAAGACCACTAAAACGCAAAAAATAAGTAATGAGATGTAGTCTAACGACTGAAACAAGTAAACGATCAAAGGTAGCTAAATAAAATGTTTACACACACCTACATACAGTTATGCATACATATACATACACACATTCATATCATCTATGCATATACGTATATACATTCATATATTATACATGCCTACATCATACGTACACTCTTGTTATCCACACACATACATACATCATACATACATATATAGTAATCAAATATACATATACATGCACAAATTATTAATAACGCAAGCGCACCCATTCCATGAGTAGAAGTATAGACACGCGCACACATCCATTTATATACACCTAAACACGTACATATACACATACATCATACCGACACATACTCCTACATAGACAAGCAATATATACACGCACAAAAATACATACATACATTCATACAGAATAATGAAACGCACACACACACACACACACATGCACACTCACTAATCTATTGCTTCTCATACTTTGGTGAAGGCGTGTTTGCAAGGATTGAAAAGTAGGCGGACAAATCGCCATGCCTCATAAAATTAGAATAATTTAAAAACTTTTTTAAAATGTGCGTTCCGACACCATGGTGAGCAACGTAGAATTGTCTGGCGATAAATTTTGGTGGGGGGCATTCGTTTCTCTAATGTTTGGTGTAGGTGAAATAGGGGTGGGGCTAGAATTTGTGAGTTTTGGAAACAAGAACCATTGCACTCGTTCACTCATATACAAATAAATGCCAGAAACCGTTTTCTTCATTTGAGGAAATAAACTATTTTGTTGTTTAGTTAGGAGTGACTGGTATGGAGTTGGTAAAGGCGGTGAAATCTGAAAACTCAGAAAAATTCTATTACATACATATAAGAGGGATGACCACTAAGTGGACAACCATACTGAAGAGTTGCGGACAATTACGTAAGTAATTACGTAAGGGTTGACAACGAAACCGGTCTTTGATTAATCTTTATATTTTGTATCTTTTCGTTTGTCTTGCTCACTTACGTTCTGGTGTTTGCTGAATTTTCTTGAGAACAATCTTTTCTTAGTGGTCAGATCATAGGTAAACTACTTCTAGCATAATGGATGTCCACTTAGTGGTCATTCCTCTTATATGTATGTAATATAATTTTTCCGAATCTTCAGAGTTTTCAATATGCAAGGCCACTGGTTTTAAATTGATATTAATCAAATTAATATTCAATTTTTCACCCTTATTATTTAAATTTATATATATATATATATATATAT
>NC_068995.1:44712395-44713664 GCF_001194135.2 Octopus bimaculoides | reverse complement strand
GTAAACACACCAGCATCGGTTGTCAAACGATGGTGGGAGGATAAACAGACACACAAACACACACATACATATATATACATATATACGACGGGCTTCTTTCAGTTTCCGTCTACCAAATCCACTCACAAGGCTTTGGTCGGCCCGAGGCTATAGTTGAAGACACTTGCCCAAGGTGCCACGCAGTGGGACTGAACCCAGAACCATGTAGCTGGTAGGCAAGCTACTTACCACACAGCCACTCCTGCGCCTATATATATATATATATATATATGAGTCATTCCATATGAAATCAACCAGAGCTGTACACGTGATCAACTCAGATTTAGCTCAAAGGTTTTTGGGTGGGGTAATACCTCTATATGCATAAGGAACACATACATAATTTTATGGTCCAACTAACTCCTAAGGATTTCAAAGATATGCCCCGCCAAAATTTGAGACCCACACTCCTTTTGGAACGCGATGTCAATTTATCCAGATTTTCGTGCTGAATATCTTTAAAGTTAATCATATATTTGACTGAAATTGGCAAACCTGTGTAATCTGAACCCAGCCAGTCAGAATTTGCTATTAAAATTTCAACTTGTTTTCTCATCTGTTACATAGTTAATTCCGTTTTCAAATAATAGCTTCTATTTCCTTTTTTATAGCAAATACGCTCTTTAGTTGTATGGGAAATTATTGGATTACGTGGACTGGCACGCACACGGATCCACTTAGTAGATTCATGCATTCACTTCTTTATTATTTGTAATGAATTTCCCCTTGGTGGATTCGTGCGCACACTTTTGGCGTGTATGCGCGGCAGTTCTCTAAATTCAAAATATTAACATACATCAATACATAAATGTATGGTAACCATTTTGCATTCAGTTTTACCACGTAATTTGACTATATTGAATATGAATTTAGAAGAGGCACCACTGCGCATTATTAACCCTTATGCCAGAAATTTGGTTACAGAAAAAAAAAAACTATCGAAACTTCTCATATAGGTGATTATATGGTACAGAGATCACAGCAACTGAAGAAAGAAAAAAAAAACGAGTATTTTGGCTAATTCTGACCCACAGAAGGGCGGGAGAACATTTGCTTCTGACGTCACGGAACGGATAATAAAATTCTATGAGTCGAAGGAATATTCGCGTGTTTGTCCAGGTATGAAAAAGGGGAGATAATTTCAAGAATCAAAATTGATATGCTATTGAGGATAAAGAGAGTTTGATTGTCTGAAAGACTAGAGGACAGCAATTGATACATGTTTCTGCC
>NC_068995.1:44710368-44711460 GCF_001194135.2 Octopus bimaculoides | reverse complement strand
GCACACCCGTGTACAGATATAGACACATGCATACATTTATATATACATATATACACATACATACATATGTACACACATACACCTACATGTACAGATACGCACACTACATATGTACGAATACACACATATGAACACATATATGTACACATACACACACACAACGCACACACACACACGCATACATAAACTACATATCCCTCACTTTCAACATAATCACACGCACACACACACATACATATTCACATGCACATATATAGGGACGTACATATAAACATATGGACATACATAGTCAAACACACATACATGTTCACATACACACACACACACACACAATTGCTTCCCATCTCTTTAGATCCACCACTACCACCGCCACCACCACGACCACCATGCCACTACCACCACTACCACCACGATCCCCATCATCATCTACCATCACCATCATCACTATTATTGGTATCATCTTCCTCCGCCTTCTCCTCTTCCTCGTTGTCATCATCATCACCGACTTAATCATCATCGCCGTCACCATCACCATCAGCAGCAGCAGTAGAAGTAGTTAGAATGAGATGCGGTGGGGGGAGCACGATGTCTTCGGTGATGTGTCGTGTGTTTAGTGAAGGAAATGAATCTTTTCTGTTCTTATGGGAGAGAGAGAGAGAGAAGAGGAGATGAGAGGGAGTCGGGAGGGGTGTACAGATTGTACAGATATAAAGAGGGGGAAGGGGTGGGAGAGAAGGAGAGAGAGTAAACGTTGCACAGACTGAGAGCGAAGACGTAATATAGAATGTGTGATGAGAGAAAGAGTTGATGATAGAAGGGGAGAGTTAATATTGGAGATAAAGAGGGAAAGAAAGAGGAGAGAGTTAATATCTAAAGAGAGAGAGAGAGAGAGAGAGAGAGAGAGTTAAT
The DNA here is from genome assembly GCF_001194135.2 of Octopus bimaculoides. NCBI lineage: Eukaryota > Metazoa > Mollusca > Cephalopoda > Octopoda > Octopodidae > Octopus > Octopus bimaculoides. The sequence continues at coordinate 44,710,551 of NC_068995.1, read as the reverse complement.
AATGGATTGAGAAAGAAATAAATAATTATACTGCAATATATATATATATATATATATAAATGTATATACATAATGAGAGAGAGAAAGAGTTAATATGAAGAGAGTAAGTGATAGAGGCAAAGACAGAGTTAATGATAAAATACAAACGTATACAAGACTATATAGGTTTATATATATGTATAT
>NC_068995.1:44708785-44710005 GCF_001194135.2 Octopus bimaculoides | reverse complement strand
ATATATATTTATACATGCATAAATACATACATACATACATACATGCACACATAGATACATATGTATATATATATTTATACATGCATAAATACATACATACACACATAGATACATATGTATATATTTATGTATATATATATATATATATATATTTATACATTCATAAACTCATACATACACACATAGATACATATGAATATATTTATGTATATATATATAACCGTATAGGAGCAGCTTTGAAATGTACGTTATGAGGTTTACTACCCAGATGATATTGAAATAAATACTTGTGTGTGTGTGTAATGGTAGATGGAAAGATATTTAGAAAGATAGCGAGCGAAAGAGAAAGCGAGAGAGGTGTGGGTAAGAGAGAGAGAGAAAAAACAGGGAGGAGTAAGAGAGGGAGAGAGAGAGATAATGAGAAGTGAGTGGGGGTTGAGAGGGGAGAGACCGAGGGAAGGAAGGAAGTGGTTAGTTTTGTTGTAACTAATATTGTTGATGATAATGATGATTAATTGCACGTCATAACATACCACCGCCGACACCGACACCACCACCTCCATTGCCGCCGCCGCCGCCACCACCTTTACTACAATAACTATCACCGCCATTAATATAATTACCGTTCCCAACCACTGCCATAATACCAACCACAATCACCGCCGCCCCCAACACGACCACCACCTCCACTACAACCTAATCACCACAAATATCACTGCAACTAGTGATATCACTACAACTACAACTACCACCAGCACCACCACCACTTATGCTACCACCAATACCGCAATAATACCACCAGAACCATCACGGTGCTTCTATGTGGTTGGTTGCTCAGAGTACAAGAAATAGCAGTCAAATTTTCCTTCAATGGCGGCATATTATCTTACAATGACATATGACATAATGTACTTAGTTGTGTGATATATCTAAGGAAAGACGGGACGGTCATGTCAGGGAACTCATTGATTATAGGTCAACTAATTCAGTGTTGACTTAGAGCCAAAACAACAATTTCTTTCTGTACTGTTCGGTCAGCACTCCTACTATGACTATCCCCTTTGAATATTTCAATGTGATTTTCTTGGGTTAGAATGTACGAACAACAAACTTGACTGTTGGCTGTCCTGTACATAATGGCGATGATGTATGTATGTATGTATGTATGTATGTATGTATGTATGTATGTATGTATGTATGTATGTATGTATTATGTGTGT
>NC_068995.1:44707232-44708607 GCF_001194135.2 Octopus bimaculoides | reverse complement strand
GGCAGGGGATTGTGGTGAACCCTGCTGTACTCTTTCACCACAACTTTCTCTCACTCTTACTTCCTGTTTCTGTTGTGCCTGTAATTCAAAGGGTCAGCCTTGCCACACTGTGTCACGCTGAATATCTCCGAGAACTACGTTAAGGGTACACGTGTCTGTGGAGTGCTCAGCCACTTGCACGTTAATTTCACGAGCAGGCTGTTCTGTTGATCGGATCAACTGGAACCCTCGACGTCGTAAGCGACGGAGTGCCAACAACAAATTATGTATGTATGTGTATGTATGTATGTATGTATGTATGTATGTATGTCAGGTCACTCGTAGTGCTACTAGCAATATGTAACCCAGTACAACATGTCTCATGGTAGGGCCGTCGCGTGTAAACCGTCAACCCTACCAAGCCTGCTTGGTTAGGAGAATGGTTTTCGTTGGACACGCCAGCAGAATGAAAAGAAAACATGTGAAAAGACAAACGAACTCAGCAGAGTCCAATAGCCAACCAACAGCTGAGAGCGAGAGACCCTTAATCTTTATTTAGACATCTCTCTAGAAGGAATTTCTGAAATAAGACCCACCTCTTTGCGAAGCTGGACATCTTGCACGTGCTTGTTTCTGGGACTACTTGGTTTTTGTAGGTGAGAATCTTGGAGACGCAGTGCAAACTGTTATTGATTTGAAATGTCAGCACGAGCATTGCTGACAGCCATTATCTTAAACATCTAGAGTAAGATAATTTGTCAGAGATGGTCATACTTGTCTACGAGTTGACAGCTATCATGTACATACGTACACACGTATCTATGTATGTATGTATTTGTATGAGAGACGTTTTTTATGCGTAACAGTGGCCAAAGCAGTCAATATAAAGTGTAGACTTTAGCTGCATTTATTCATATGGGACCTTAAATTACTATTTCGAGTTTCATGATTTCTTGATCGCTTCAGACAGTAATTGTTGATCTATAAAGAAATGAAAAAGAAACATTTTTTTTTTTTAAATCGAAAAAAATCCAAATCTAACTGCGCCTGGACCTCAAAGTTTCATTGGTTAATCAACATCATGTGAGTCCCCCCACTGAAAGAATACTTAGCTATAACTGGAAAAAATATCAGAAAATACAAAAGCAGAAAAGAACACTTTGTTTTTAAGAGGACATAAGTGTACTTCAGTTAATAAGGTACTTCACGATTAACTTGAATTTTGATGATAGAGAATTTCTCAGTAATCTAAGTGTTTAAATAATTTGCCATTGAAACAGGACAGGCGCACGAATTTTCTGAAGAGCGAGTGGCATGTATTTATTTGCGTGAAGACATGATATAAAGCTCCTTTCTTGGCATTTAGGATACTACCGGTTCTGGGTTCAGTCCCACT
>NC_068995.1:44705051-44706508 GCF_001194135.2 Octopus bimaculoides | reverse complement strand
TATAGCGGAGTAAGCACATAAATGTGCAACAAGGTGGAAAAAAGAGTACTCAAATACCAGAGGTAGAGTAATAAAACTGAAAGGAAAAACATGCACACATTCACACACTCACACATACATACATACATACATACATACATACATACATACATACGGGACAGGAGAACAAAAAAGAAAATGCCTACAAACGAAGTCGACTATATTGGAACCGACAGGTCAAAAGAATATCGGTGGAACTTAGAAATTAAAACAGCCACCAAGTTAAAACACAACCGACCGGATATCGTTGTGTGGAATCACAGCGAAAAGATATGTTCTGTTGTGGAAATCAAATGTCGATGTGGTTAGAAAGAGGACATCTATGGACCATTGATAAGGAGTTTGCAAATCCAGTGTCCAAGATACACTTTCAGCTTCATACCTATTATTATTTGGAACAACAGGATAAATGCCAACCTGTCTAGAGCAAAATATGGCTGAATTTAGGATCTTAGGGAGGGAACTTTAATCCTTAATTCGTATGCTACAAATAATCACGATATTTGAGACTATGGACTGATCAAAATTTACTCTAAAATTAAAAAGATAAAAAGAACATACAGATATGCATATATAGGAGCGTTCATAATTGCTACATTACAAATGAGTGAATGTGTGTGTGACAATGCATAATGTCACAAATGCCATGCTATATGCTTAAAGCTATACTCGATTATTTATTTATTTGGTTCCGTTAAAGGATTCTCAGAAAAACGCCTTAGCTGAAAGGCGAAGCGAGGAAACATAGAACGGAAGTTCTAAGGTTTGGTAGAGTGTGTATTCACACACACACACACATATGCACACACACACACACACCACATATATATGTGTGTGTGTGTGTATGCATACATAGATAAATAGATTTATACATGTCAAACTTGTGTGTGTGTGTGTGTGTGTGTGTGTGTGTGTGTGTGTGTGTGTGTGTGTGTGTGTGTGTGTGTGTGTGTGTGTGTGTGTGTGTGAAGGCGCATGGCCTAGTCGTTAGTGTGTTGTACTCACGATTACTAGATCGTGGTTTCGATTCACAGACCGGCGGTGCTGTACATTCTTGAGCAAAACACTTCCTTGCTCCAGTCCATTCGGCTGCAAACGGGTAACCCTACGATTGAGAGGCAGCCTGTTGAGGGATAATGTTGGTCTACTCGAGTAACCAGCGGGGTGGCATAATTCGAAAGGTACAACAAAGTGAGGGAGCGCATTGTGACCAGCATGTATAACAACATCCGTTAGTCGGATAGATCGCTAACCACTATATATATATATATATATATAGATATGCAGGGCAGGGAATCATCAATTAGTAATAAAATTAATAATTAACAATTTCTGCCGGGTAGCTCAGTATGAAAAAAACCTTCTTCGGTGAATAATTTATAATCATAAATATATAGGGATTGACAGTAACCATAATC
>NC_068995.1:44704161-44705041 GCF_001194135.2 Octopus bimaculoides | reverse complement strand
TGTGTTCCTTTATGTGGAAGAGCGTAGGCTCGAAACGTTAAAGAATTTTTCAATTTCCGAGCGTTATACTAATACATCTGTTTGTTTTCTACATCACCTGTCTTCGTCTGTTGTTTTTTTTTGTGAATTCTCCCTATATATATACATATATGCATAAACATATAAGTGTGTGTGTGTCTGTGTGTGTATGAGAACAGGATCAAACAGGTGAGTTATTTAATCATTTTATTCTTGTAACATTACAAAATACATAACCTTTACACGTATTTCACTAGCGAATACTAGTATGTTATGCGGTAATCGTTACATAAGTGATTACATAATGACTTTGAAACGCTAGATCTTCTGAAGATAATCGTAATTTAATCCCTTAATATTTACCAACATCAGTTGGTTGACAGTGCTGCTATTTATAAGTGTACTGGAAGGCACGACAAGTTACCAGAAGGTTTGGACTCAGTAAACTACTCCATACTGCACCCCTACCATTCATGCAATTTGAAAATAACCACCATTTTGACGGAGAGAGAAATGTGTCGTGTTCGAGCCACATTACATAGCAATAAGAAACAGAAAGACGTAGTTCCTTGTTTTAAAAGTTTTATATAACATACACGTGTTTTTAGGAGTCGATCAGCATGTTTCCATAAGCCGACTATATTTTTTTATACCTCTTCGGTATTAACAGCAAGATATATGTGTGTATGTATATAAATATACAGGCGTGACTGTGTAGTTAGAAGCTTGCTTTCTAACCGCATGGTTCCGGATTCAGTCCCACTGCGTGATAATCCTGTCTTCTACTTTAGCCTCGAGCCGGCCAAAGCTCACAAGAGTTGATTTGTTAGAGGGAAACTGGAAGAAGTCCATCGGGTGTATA
>NC_068995.1:44702937-44704015 GCF_001194135.2 Octopus bimaculoides | reverse complement strand
TATATATATATATATATATGTATATATATATATATAGTTAATAAGAAAATCGGAGAAAAGAGGACAAGAAGAAGAAAAAAAACAACAACGCGAGCACGTGGTACATACAAAGTATATATATATCTAGCTATGTGTGTGTCTTTGTGTCTGTGTTTGTCCCCCAACACCACTTGACAACCGGTGCTGGTGTGTTTACGTCGCCGCAACTTAGCGGTACGGCAAAAGTCTACGATAGAATCAGTACCAGGCTTAGCAAAAAAAAAAAAAATTAAGTACTCGGATCGATTCACTCGACTAAAACATATTCTTCAAGACGGTGCCCCAGTATGGCCGTAGTCTAATGACTGAGTAGGTAAGGTATGCAACACCTAACAATGGGCACTATACTAATGATAACATATAAAATGGAAATAGATTTCTAAACCTGGAATCAATGTAGAATTCAATAAATTGCTATTATTTTGATATCAGATGAGGAACAATTACATATATCTTGAAAGCTCGATGTATAAAACCATGCGTTACACTTTAAAATGCCTCCAAACGTAAATATAGTGCGTCCATCTTTGCAATGTAATAGGAATAGTGTTAAGGAAGGCAGAAATAATGTTGTCTTCGTGAAGTGACTAAGAGTATGCATGTATGGATGTGTGCGCGTCTGTATATGTGTTTGTGTATGCGTGTGTGTATTTGGCTGTATGTGGGCTAGCTTTTTCTTTTTTGACTGAGAAATATTGGTGGTGGTAGTGTGTTTGTGTGCGTGTGTGTGTATGTGCGTGTGTGTGTATGTGCGTGTGTGCGTGTGTAAATATAGCGGTACCAAAATACAGACATGTAGACTTACTGTGATTGTATGTACAATTGTGTTTACGTTTGTTTACATGTGTACTTCCATTCCTTCTTATAGATGTACACACACGCACACACACACACATACAAACACACTGTGTATACGTGTGCGCGTATGTATATATATGTATATGTATACTTATATACAATATATATATATATATATATATATACATCTTATATCTATCTATCTATCTATCTATATATATATATATATATATATATATAT
>NC_068995.1:44700784-44702572 GCF_001194135.2 Octopus bimaculoides | reverse complement strand
TATATATATATATATATGTATATATTTATTTATCTACACACACACACATAAACCACTTCACTGAAATGCCTTCTAGTCTATTCAGTATTCACACAAACCACTTCTGTTTGTTCTGTTCACTAATGGAGTTTTTTTTCCCTTTACGTTATAGACTCACACACACACAAACATACACACACTCACTCACAAGCACACGTATACACACAGACACACACACACACAGACACACCCACACATACGTACGTACGCAAACACAAATACTTTATTTGTCTCTCCTCTCTTCCCACACCTCTTCATATAAATACAAGCCTACAGACTTCCACGCACACACATACTAATTTAGTGTGTGTGTTTATGTGCGTATTGCTGTCAGTATATGAACTGGCATTGATTTATGTATGTGTTTCATAAGCTTGTTTGTTTCTTGCTGTTTTCTTTTTTTCGTTTTTGTTGTAGTTTCATTGTTATTGTTGTTGTTTTGCTCTAAGGCGGCTCTGAACGAACAAACTATGATCAAGAACGCTCCAACTGTGACCGTCCCTGCTTTTTGCCTAGTCTAAATTACCTAATGTTTTCCCACTTTTCACGGCAGTTCTATTAATGTGTATGTATATGTGTAAATGTGTGCATATATGTATATATTTGTATGCGTCTATATAACTTATTTCGGTCACTGGACAGCGGCCATGCTTCAACGCCATCTTGAAGAATTTTATTCGAACAAATCTCAGTAATTACTATTATCTTTTTAAAGCCTGGTACGTAGCTTTCTTCAAATGAATACACGTCGTTGATTGGTTAAAATTATCCAAATACAACAACTTTAGCACGAAATAACTTCTAAAATACGAAATTATGTCAAAAATGTTCAATGTAAAACGTATTCTGCGTGAGAAATTCCACCAGTATACGAAGTTTCAAACTGTTTAGTTAAAAAAAAATTAACTAAAAAATCTGTGAGCCAAACTGAACAGATCCTATTCTGTCGGGCTCTTATGCCGAACCGCTAAGTTACGGTGACGTAAATTAACCAGCACCGGTTGTCAAGTGGTGTGGGAAGGAACGGTGGAACAAAGAAACAAAGGCAAAGACACGCACCTCCTCTCTCTCTCTCTCTCTCTCTCTCTCTCACACACACACACACACACATATATATATATATACATGACAGGCTTCTTTCAGTTCCCGTCTACTAAATTCACCCAAAAGGCTTCGGTCGGCCCGAGCCTATAACAGAAGACACTTGCCCAAGGTTCCACGCAGTGGGACTTAACTCGGAACCACGTGGTTGGGAAGCAAACTTCTTACCATGCAATCATGTGTATGTATGTATGTATGTATATTGTGAAGGCACATGGCTTAGTGGTTAGGGTATTCGACTCACGATCGCAAGGTCGTGAGTTCAATTCCCGGCTATACGTTGTGTCCTTGAGCAAGACACTTTATTTCACGTCCACTCAGTTGGCAAAAATGAGTAGTACTTGCAATGGAAAGGGCCAACCTTGTCACATCCTGTGTCACGCTGAATCTTCCCGAGAACTACGTCTGTGGAATGCTCAGTCACATGCACGTTAATTTCTCAAGCATGTTGTTCCGTTGATCTGATCAACTGGAACCCTCGTCGTCGTAACCGACGGAGTACCAGTGATGGTGGGGGTGGGGGTGAGGTGGGGTATGTATATTGTATATAAGTGTAGTTTCGTGTATGTGAATATGAAAACGTGTGTGTGTGTGTGTGTGTGTGTGTGAATGTGTCTGTCCATGTCTTCCTTAATCACATGAAACCCA
>NC_068995.1:44697890-44699056 GCF_001194135.2 Octopus bimaculoides | reverse complement strand
AATCTTAAGAATATTACTTTTCATGCTCGTATTTTTCCATATAATCCATGATTTTTCCAGGCATTGCTGTTATAAGATAATTAATAATGTGTCAATTAATAATTTAAGATTTTACCTTATAAAATACTGAAAGATAATATTTCAATTTTTCCATGTAAGTGATGATAATATTTCAATTTTTCCATGTAAGTGATGATAATATTTCAATTTTTTTTTCATGTTTAATTTAAATATATGTTGTGATTGAATTATTTGATATTACCCATCCACACCAAATTAATGGTAGGGATTTTTACCATGTTGTTGGTTGCACCATGGCTCAACAGAAGTTACAAACAAGACCCCCAAAACCATCAGTTACCAGGCTCACCTTAAGTAACATAATTTTGCAATATTAGGAGGTCACAGGAATTCATTCAATGAAAAAAAAATAATAATTCCAATGATTCCGGGATTGGGGGCGGACCCCCCACCTCATTTTTTTCTGAACCAAAATAAGGGATTTGCAGTATATTAGGAGTTCAGGGTACTTGAGTCCACACAAAAACTCAATTTGTTTTTGTCTTAGTGAAAATCGTGCGGGTGTTAATATAGAAATTGACCATAATGTTGTTATTTAGCCTCAAATAAACCCCACTGATACTGCAAAAGTATCATCAAAGACATTCCTTCCAGCCTTCAGCAAACCATCTTTTTAGGGATACTCTATGACATTACATACAGTAGGCGTGTGATTTGAACTGAAGATGGGCAAAATTTTAACTCAAGAACGTAAAGACATACGAAATACCGCAAAGCATTTCGTCCGGCGCGTTAACATTTCTGCCAGCTCGCCACCTTAGGAAATAAACATTCATTTTAGAAATATATTCTTTATTCTTATTGCTGAAGCGTTACTTCCTTACTTACTGACATGAAATTTCGTAACATTTTACTTCATAACTCCTTTTCTGCTAATTTTTGTTTAATGCAACTAGCGATTCTGAATTCCTCATGCATTTTTCTATTATTTAAGCCTAAGAAAGGTATACTTTTAATTCAAAATTTTAAAAAACTATGTTAATTGAACATGAATATCTGCCTTAGTAAGGTATTTTGATGTAACTTTTTTTCTACTGAACTATTTATGGCAAACTATTTATGCTCAAACTATTTATGCTCAAATT
>NC_068995.1:44695482-44696838 GCF_001194135.2 Octopus bimaculoides | reverse complement strand
TTATTATTATTATTATTATTATTTTTTTTTTTTCTTTATTGCTGTTGTTGTTATTATTATTATTATTATTTTGTCAAGCATGACACACGTAAATGTTTTGTTTCGGCTGTGTGTATCTCGTGCCAGTCACCGTGGAAATGAATTGTATAAAATAAAAAAAAAATGCGACCGAGCCCCGTTTCAGTTTTACAATACTTTGTCACATTCCACAAATATGAGACATTCTTCTGGCGTACATTCATCACAATGAACACCCTGCGATCAGCTTCACTACCAGGTTAGACTCCTTTAAGATCATAGCAAGCTAGATTCTTTTCTCCACCACCACAAAGGTAATGGAGCTAGTATACTACCCTACCCCTTAAATATTTGCGTCCTGTTACTTTTGGCAGCATTTCATGCCGTAGACACCCTCATTCAGTCTGCTTTTGATATTCAAGTACAAAACCAGCTTTCTGGACACGAATGTATTGGAACCTCTTATAACTCGCACTAACTTTCGAGCAGAAGCTTCGAATTCCTGCAGCTGCCAGACTAGTTTACTGACAACTTGCACAGACTAATACTTCACACAGTACTGTATCAATGTTGTTGTTGGCACTCCGTCGCTTACGCCGTCGAGGGTTCCAGTTGATCCGATCAACGGAACAGCCTGCTCGTGAAATTAACGTACAAGTGGCTGAGCACTCCACAGACACGTGTACCCTTAACGTAGTTCTCGGGGATATTCAGCGTGACACAGTGTGACAAGGCTGACACTTTGAATTACAGGCACAACAGAAACAGGAAGTAAGAGTGAGAGAAAGTCGTGGTGAAACAATACAGAAGGGTTCGCTACCATCCTCTGCCAGAGCCTCGTGGAGCTTTAGGTGTTTTCGCTCAATAAACACTCACAACGCCCGGTCTGGGAATCGAAACCACGATCCTATGACCGCGAGTCCGCTGTCCTAACCACCGGGCCATTGCGCCTCCACACTGTATCAATAAGCTAGTATCATTCACACTAATGTACAGGTGCCTGTATCTCATTTAATTATGGAACTAAATTTAGAGGGTTCCATATGATCTTTGAGAGTTCATATAAGATTTTGTTGTTAGAGTTATACGCAATAAACTGGTTGTGGTTGTGTGGTAGGAAGCTTGCATCCCACCCACATGGTTCCAGGTTCAGTCCCACTGCGTGTTTTTTCTCCTTGTTTCTTTCTGTGTTCCTTTCTGTTGAAGAGCGTAGGCTCGAAACGTTAAAGACTTTCTGTATTCCCGAGCGTTAAACTAATACATCCTTTTGTTGTTTACACCACCTGTCCTCGTCTGTTGTTTTTTTTTCGTACATTCTCCCATATATATATATATATA
>NC_068995.1:44691806-44694528 GCF_001194135.2 Octopus bimaculoides | reverse complement strand
CAACACCACCACCACCACCACCACCACCACCACCGCTGCCACCATCATAGCAACAACAACAATAAAAATAGGAAATTATTGCTTTTCATTTAAGCACAAGGTCTAAAATTTTGTTCAGACGATTACATTATTAACTCACTACACGACTAGTACTTTATTCTACCAACCGTTTCAGTTTCCGTCTACCAAATCCACTCACAAGGCTTTGGCCGGCCCAAGGTTATAGTAGAAGACGCTTGCCCAAGGTGTCACGCAGTGGGACTGAACTCAGAACCATGTGATTAGGAAAGAACTACGGGAGCAATCAGTAAAATATTGTATTTCTGATGCAGTATAATATATAATATATCAATAATATATCAGTGATGGCGTATCGTATCTTCGCAGTACAATACCAGTGTAATAACTACATCAATGCAGTATAGAACCAATAAAGTTTAATATCAATAGAATATAAACCGAATATAATACGGCATCTATGAAGTATTAAGATCAATATACAATAATATCGATACAATAAACGATCAATACGCCATGACATCAAAACAGTCCTGTGTCAATAAAACCCATCAAACATGGTGGCCAGATTAAATAGACGTGAAATATGGTTTAATGGTCTGTGTATGTATGTATGTATGTATGTATGTATGTATGTATGTATGTATGTATGTATGTATATGTATGTGTGCATATATATGGGAGTGTGTATATATATATGTGTGTGTGTGTGTGTGTATGTGTGTGTATGTATATGTATGTATGCATGTACGTATGCATGTGTGTATGTATGTGTATAGTATGTATGCATTCGTATGTATCTATCTATATGTTTGTGTGTGTCTATGTATTTGTATGTATTTATGTATATGTGTGTATACATAATAGAAATAACTCAGCGACGCCAGGGACCGATATTTAGAGAAAAAAAAGACGAATAAAGATATATCAAATACCATAGAAGTGTAACCCTTAATTTACCGAAATTATTTTCGCTTCCAGAGAAGCTAAAAAAATAATCTGATGAAAATTGCGACTAACTCCGAATAAGGAAAGACAATCTCACGAAAAAGGAATTGACATGTCATAAATAAAAAAAAACAAAACAAAAACAAGAAACAAAACCAAAATAGCCTGTTTGTCTAAAGATAGGAGGGGAGCTATGAACGCTTATTTCTGCCTCAGTAAGCATCATCAGCACAACAGCTGTTTCTATCTTGACTGCAGCAGACAAACAAATTAGATATATATATCCAAAAAGAGTTGGGAACTGTTATTACCTAGAGTAATTTGAGGAAGTAAAATAAAAATGAGTCGAGAGAAATTACTTAGAGCCCATGTCATACATTTGAACAATAATGGCAGATAACGGTATACTTTACAAGATAAATTCATAATGTACTAAAATTATCTTTAATATATACATATGTGTGTGTGTATATGAATATATATATTTGTGTGTGTGTGTATATATATATATATATATATATATATATATATATATATATATATATATATACATACTACATACATACATATATATATACGTGTGTGTGTGAGTGTGTTTGTGTGTTTGTGTGTGTAGTATGCATGTATATGTATATACACACAAATATATATTCATACCTATATACATATATACATACACACAAACACTGATATATCAAAGATAATTTCAATTAATCAGGAATCCATACATACACACACATTTGTATATATGCGCGCGCATGTGTGCAAATACGTATGTAAAGATGAAAATTAAATATTTGTGTGCAAAACACATTATTAAGTATTAAAAACAAAAGTACCAAAACAATATATAACACATAAAGACTTTTGAAATAGTTTCAGACGACAGAACATAGAAGAAAACCGAAAATCGAAACATGGCGGATATTTTAATGATGGCGGAGACTTTCTGATTGTTTGGTGTTTTCATGACTGAAATTTAATTACAATAACCATATTGAAGAAATATTTCACTGATACTTGTCTGTAACAACATGATCTAGTGTTTCCTTCCGAAATTTTTGTTTTGTCTTGTTCTTAAATATCAGCTTGAAGATTAAAGATTATTCCCTTTCATCTTGCAAAGCTGTCATCATCCATTATTATGACTATTGATCATCTCATTCGGCTATGTAGGAAACTAGCTATTGCAGGGAGGAAGGAGTGACTGTAATCGATTAAATTAAGATCATTATCTTATTCGTACTTATTGTTTAGCCCTTGGAAGTGAAAGCTGGTTCTGATTTTTGGACAGTAAGGCAGCGGTTGCAAATAGAGACAATTATCTCAACGTTAACTTTTAATGTAAGGAGAATATTTATTATAGAGTAAATCATTAATTCGAGGGAGAAAACAGCAACAAGTCAGTTTGACGGGACATGAATCATAACGTATCTATTACGGGTTTAACATCACTGAAGATTTTTCACAACATTGCAGCATCGCTTTACTATTCAGTTTCTTAAAGAACTGTGAATGGATTAATAGATAGATAGGTTGGTAGATAGAAATGTAGATAGACAGATAAGTAGATAGACACTCAGATAGATAGATAGATAGATAGATAGATAGATAGATAGATAGATAGATAGATAGATAGATAGATAGATAGATAGATAGGCAGGCAGATAGGCAGACAGACAGACAGACAGACAGACAGACAGACAGATAGACAGACAGATAGATAGATAGATAGACAGATAGACAGACAGATAGA
>NC_068995.1:44686271-44691666 GCF_001194135.2 Octopus bimaculoides | reverse complement strand
TAGATAGATAGATAGATAGATAGATAGATAGATAGATAGATAGATAGGGAGAATTCACAGAAAAACAAAAGACGAAGACAGGTGGTGTAGAAAACAAACAGATGTATTAGTATAACGCTCGGGAATTGAAAGAAGTCTTCAACGTTTCGAGCTTACGCTCTTCCACAGAAAAGAACACAGAAAGAAACGAGGGGAGAAACAAGGAGAGAAAAAAATGTGTGTAGTGATTAGCGATCTATCATGGCGACAGATAGATAGATAGATAGATAGATAGATAGATAGATAGATAGATAGATAGATAGATAGATAGATAGATAAAAAAATTCTTAAATACCCCCCAATTACTGTTTCAGCAGGGAAATATTTGGATGAAATTTTACGTTTCTGGGAAATGAATTCCTTAAAAACCAGGTAACATTCTTAAAAGATAACAAGTACCACATACAGTGAACTAAGGCATTATCAAATATGGCGAAACAGCAGGAAGTGGCGAGGCATTGTATCAAAGGGAGAGAGATTAACTACGGACTTCTAAGAAAAATTATTCAAGTAAAAGAAATTCGTATAAGACGTAGACAAGGAGTAGACTAAGCCGGTTTATATAACAAACAAAGCCGGTTTATATAACTAACAAATTTACGTTGAAGAGGAATACAGATATAACCAGACGAATGCATAATACATCTATGTATAGAAGCTGTAATGTAAACACGTCGTTAATCAAAGAAAACCAAACATAAGTAAGTAAATAGACAGGAAACACCCAGACATACAAATATATGACGGCAACGGAAATACAATAATTTACAAACATATGCAAATATATTTTTGTATTTGAATAAGTCACTTATACAAAAATGCATGCAGTCATAGAAATTACATATGCATATGTGTGTGTGTGTGTGTGTGTGTGTGTGCGTGCGTGCGTGCGTGTGTATATACACACACATCCGTACATGTATAGTTATATAGGCATGTATAAATAAGTGTGTGTGTGTGTATGTGCATATATATATATATATATATATATATATTGAGAGAGAGAGAGAGAGAGAGATACATACATATATACATACATGCATACATATACATATGTATTTTAGACAGAGAGTTATATATATGTATATGCATAAACATATACACACATATTTACATATATATATACGTATATATTTATATCTGTCTATCTATATCTATATATATATACACGCTCATACACACACACACATATATATACACACATATACATACATATACACACACACACATGCTTACATATATACATACATGCATACATACGTACTACATACATACAAACACATACATACGTACGTACATACATAAATACGTACATACATAGTACATATATACAAACACATACATACATCCATACTCACATACATATGTACATACATGCATACATACATACGTATGTACATATATACATACACACATATATACATCCATCCATCCATACATACATATATAAACATACATACATACACCCACACACATACATACCCACATACATATATACATACATGCATACATACATACGTATGTACACATACATACACACATATATACATCCATCCATTCATACATACATATATAGTATATATATACATATAGGGGCTGCTTTCTCGTATACGAGCAAAGCCATTTATAGAAAGGATCATTAAAATGAGTCATCAATAATGCAATGTAAGACCCTTCTATTACTGTTGAACCCAACCCCGCCAAAAATTTACACATTTTATTGCCTAATACACAGTTGTATATCAGATATATATCACGTTTCTAAGAATTTATGTTGACTGACTAAGTTATAATCGAAAACAATGAAAACGATAATCTTTTCTGCTATAGGCACAGGGCCTGATATCTTGGTGGGGTGGGGGGGGCAGCTCTAGTCGATTACATCGTCTCCAGTGTTCAGCTGGTATTTTATTGACTCCCAAAGGATGGAAGGTAAAGTTAGAGTCTCGACAGAATTTGAACTTAGAACGTAAAATCGGAATAAAACGCTGCTAAATATTTTGTGTTAACGATTCTGTGAGCTCGCTGCCTTAATGATGATGAAACATTGATAAGATATAACAAAACGTGAATACGTAACAAATTCGGTTGGGTTTGTTTAGAAATTAGATAATTTAAAAAAAGAAGCTTGAAGTTATTGTTATCATACTGCAATCTTAGAGGGGAGAGAGTAAAGAAAACGTTAAATGGATGTCTAGAATAAAATCAAATAATAAAAACAATCATAAGAAACTAAACGAATATACCAATAAACGAATACACGAATAGACGACTATGAAGATAACAAAAAAAAAAAAAGGATGATGAGAGAAGAACGATTGTTATATATTTTAGGAGACGCGGGAAACATGTAAAGATATGGAGTGAACTTTAATGATGTTGAATAAATGTTCTGGCAAATACTTATAACGTAAGCAATTAGAATTAAGTAAGAAGTTATTCGTAATTCTTCGTAGAGCAAGATTAGTTTAATTGCTTTGACACACAGATTACTAGTTTGTTTGGATTATAGTTCAACGAGTACAACCAGAAATTCTTAACAATAATCCTCTTATTGTGCGCAGTAATCTGAACATTCTGCCAGCGTTAAGTGAAAAAAAGATCTTGACGGAAGAAATCAAAAGTATTTTAATTAAGCCCATAATCCGGGTCTTGTAAATCTTGGAAATCTATAGTCACGGGCAAGTACTTGATTATTACCAACTTAACGATGTTAGGCGATTACTATATAAGATTTGTTCAAGATTGGCCTGGCGTTCCATTGGCTACAGCGATAAGTGTTCCAGTTGATCTGATCAACGGAACAGCCTGCGCGTGAAATTAACGTGCAAGTAGTCGAGTACTCAACAGACACTCGGACCCTTAGCGCAATTTCCAGGGAAATTCAGCGTGACACACCGAATGTGTCGAGGCTGTCTCTTTGAATTACACGTACAACTCATTTTTGCCAGTTGAGTGGACTAGAACAAAGTATCTCTGTGTTGGGCTGTTTGATGCACTGTACCTGTTCCTTTTTATTCCCCTATCCTTTTAACTTTCCACCTAACTTTTTTCAAAATTGTTCAAAGGCTTATAAATACTCTCCTATTCAACTTTCTGGCATTTCTTCTTTGTTCACCTAACCCTCTTGGTTTCTAACCTTCTCACACAACTCCTTTTGCTTGGCCATCACTCTTTCTACCTGATCTATCCATCAACATCAGTTTTTCCCCCCAGTAATCTCCTCTTAGATGAAGGGTCATAACCATGAATCGTTATATTTGGACACTCCTCACAGCAAATAAACTTTACATTTTTTCGATTCCGATAATCACCAGGTTACACAAATTTTAGACTTTATTCTATTTTAATTTGGATTTTTAAAATCTCAGAATGGAAGACTATTTTATTGGCGATATTGGAATATATTTTGTACAAAACCCACGGTTTAAATTTTAGTAGCTTTGTGATTTGCTCGCCATTGATTGCTTGTCGTTGGTCAGTCGATGGATTTAAATTTCCAGTTACTCTGCCTGCTCAAGAGTCAGTATATTCGATCACAAAACAGCATATCCAACCAAGAGTAACTATATTGGAGCAAGAGTAGCTATACCCAGTCATATGACAGTGTACCTAGTCAAAAGTAACTACACCCAGCCGAGTCATGTAAACTCGGTCAAAGATCACTATACTCAGTCAAAAGTCACTCTACCATATCAAGGGTCTCTATACCCACTCAGAAGTCACTATACCCAGTCAAAGGTCACTATATTTGGCTATGAGTATACAGCCGGTATGTCTTCATTCTTCCGTTGTCAAAGCACACGCATATCTTGTAGTCCTGTTTTCTTTATTAATTATTCAACCAAAGATCTTTAACGTTTTACCCAGAACCTTCTACCACTTTTATTATTCACTTAACATTACATTGCTTTTGTTCTTTTGATGTTCTTGATTCTATTCTTCTGTCTTTACTCTCTTTCATCCGATCTCTACATAAATTACTGTCATTCATAATAATTCTCTTCTATTTTCCTGGTGCATAGCTCACTCTCACTTCCCCACCTCTCTCTCTCTTTCTCCGCTCTCCTCCCCCTCTTTCTTTCTTCCATGCAATCAAATCAACAATATCGATGTACCCACCGGTACCCACTGGTAATCCACTTCACTCATCAGATCGTATGGAGTTCTTTTATCTTATTTCAAGGAGGAAATATTTTGGAATGAATAAGCAAGCGAAGTGTGACTTCCGGGTCAAACGGATATCATTTTATATGAAGAGTTAAAGCTCCACGTAAATCAGCCAGCCAATTACGTCACCGAAAATGGAAACGTAAAGAAAGGTTAGAATTGATTCTATGAAAGTCTTCGTGTTGTTAATACGATTCTTCCCAGATCTCATGTCGTTTATATTTCATCAAAGATACGACCCAAGAAATTGTTTTGTTTCAAGTATCAGCCATTACCGCAGATAATACCAGTTCTATCTGGATGAAGATAGGGAAGAAAGTCTATTAATGCTATGAGATTTTACACAATGGTGGCAATTAAATGAGACACTTGGCGAAGATTATTCTGGTCTATATAATAATTTCATGGAGAGGAAAAAAGTTAAGTTTGTGAAGGAGAGAAAAAAAACCCAGGAGATTATTGGTTTGAGACTTGCCGATGGAATTGGTTCTGGTGGAATTGGAACATCATGAAATTATATATCTATCGCGATCATCTTTGTTTATATGAAGAAGGAGGAGGAGGAGGAGGAGGAGGAGGAGGAGAAGAAGAAGAAGAAGAAGAAGAAGAAGAAGAAGAAGAAGAAGAAGAAGAAGAAGAAGGTAAAGGAAAATGGGAAGAAAAAAAAGAGAAAGAGAGAGAGAGAGAGAGGAGGGAGAAAAAGATAAAAATAAAGAAGAACAGAGATAAAGAATGAGAGAGGAGAATAAAGTTGAAGAAATGTGAAATACTCTCTCCTTCACACCTCTCTCTCTGTACTCAAATACATACATGTGTATGTATGCATGTATGTATATATATATATATATATGTGTGTGTGTGTGTGTGTGTGTGTGTGTGTGTGTTTTTTTGCGTGTGTGGGTTTGTGCTTTTGTACGCTTACAACTTTCACAACTGGTGTTGGTTTGTTTATGTCGCCGTAACTTAGCAGTTTGATATTGGCAAAACGTGACTGATGAATAAACACCAAACTGAAAACAGCAAATGATGAAACAAGTCAAAGAGTAACAATTAATAAAAAACACTATATATACATACACACACACACACACACACACACATATATATATATATGTATATTCTAGGGAGTCCACTTGTTCATGTGGTAGACCTCCATGAATCATCGGTCACTGTGAAGAATATATAT
>NC_068995.1:44685544-44686021 GCF_001194135.2 Octopus bimaculoides | reverse complement strand
ACACACACACACACACACACACAAACACACACACACAAACACAATCACATAAATGCAGTACAAGCTGGGGGAAACTACTACTTGACTACCGAAGGCAGAGTAACATGGTTTTTATTAAAGCCGGAACACTGGCATTTAAGATTTACGACAGCTGTTTCGTTAGAATTTTATTCAATGCAGTCATAATAGATTACATCATAGCATACAAACCACCACCGTCAGATAAGTTTTTAAACAGGTAAGATTTTAAACATCGGCACAGCTCTGAACCGGATCTGTGGTTTAAAATGGATTTGATACTTGCATATCTACGGTATCTTACCAACACTTGATGTATTCAATATTGTTTATTCCACTGTGAGCTCTATGTTAACATACCTAACCAGTTTTGGTGTCATACGAGTTGATGTATACATAAATACATACAACTGTACACACACACACACACACACACACACACACACACACACACACACA
>NC_068995.1:44683233-44685080 GCF_001194135.2 Octopus bimaculoides | reverse complement strand
ATATATATATATAGATAGATAGATAGATATAGATATAGATATATATATGTATGTATATGTTTGTGTGTCTGTGCTTGTCCCCCCACTGTCCCTTGTCAACCGATGTTGGTGTGTTTATGTCGCCGTAACCTAGCGGTTCTGCAAAAGAGAACGATAGAATAAGTACTAGGCTTACAAAGAATAAGTCCTGCGGTCGATTTGTCCGACTAAAGGCGGTGCTCCAGCATGGCCACAGTCAAATGACTAAAACAAGTAAAAGAATAAAAAAATAGAATAATACACATAATTCTCTATTCACACACACGTGTGTGTGTGTGTGTGTGTGAGCTTGTCTGTAACATATGTGAGTGTAATAAAAATACACGTTACACACGCGTACGTGCATATGCACAAGCACACACACACATGTATATATATGTATATATATACATACCTAGACACCTACATTCATAAGTATATATATGTGAATGTGTGTGTGTGAGTATCTATAAGTGCGTCTGTGTATGTGTAACCTGTGTATGTCTTTGTGTGCATAAGGTTATATTTGTATTTCATGTGACATGGTGTTTGATGTCAAAGGTCACACTATCTCAAAAAGCTGATAAGCAGGATAGGCTAAGGTATGTCGAGAATTACAACTTGAGTCTCTGTATCCAGTGGCTGACATGTTTGGGACTCTTTCACTCTCTCTCTCTCTCTCTCTTTCCCTTTTTTCTCTCTCTCTCTCTTTCTCTCTCACACACACGCGCGTACATATATACATACATATATGCAGGCATACATTTAAACATGCATGAATACACACATACATACATACCCACACACACATACATACACACATACATATATACATAAACGTACATACATACAAACATACACACATACTTCAGACATATATTACATTTTAACCTTTATTGTTGTCAGCAGTGAGATAATATTGTCTCGAATCAGTGGTTCTCAATCGGGGTCCGTAAGGCCTCCGAGGGCCCATATATGATTTGTGGGAGGGAGGGTCCACAATAGTATTTTAAGGACTCCTGAAAAATTTGCTTAAGATATTTGTATTGGTACGTCTTACAAGAAACAGCTATGTTTCTTTCCCTACCGTTTGACAAAGTTCAACTCTGCACAAGTTAATGTATAAAAAAACATTAATAAATAATGTTCTATAAAACTAGTTTTTAAACACTGAATGGCTATGGGGTCCATCAGAATAAAATAGTAATCAAAAGGGTCCGTAGATAAAAAAAATGGTTCAGAAACCTTGGTCTAGATATTGGTCCAAAATTCGGTCGAAGGCCAGGACATGGGTAAGTCAAAGTCGACCTCGACAGAATTTGAACTCAGTATGTAAAGACGGACGAAATGGCGCTAAGCATTTCGCTCGGCGTGCTACCGATTCTGCCAGCTCACTGCTTTACAATGTTATCTAGATATTACCATCTCATGATGTATATACAGGATTACATGTGAACTAGTAACACTGAAAGCGACTGCAGGCACATGTACGTATGTATGTATGTATGTATGTATTATGCATACATATATATATATGTATGAACGCGTCCAAATACCAGGAAATACATACACTCTACTCTCACACATGTACACATAGGTGTACATACACAAATTAACATACATACACATAAATATATAAATGTGTGAGTGTGTGTGTGTGTGTGCAAGTACATAATTATATTTCACTTATTGTATTATGTTTCTGACCGTAAAAATTGCTTACGGATAACCTTAGGACACACACACACACACACATATCGCCATGAGCAACCGCTAGCCTTTAAAGTTTGTTTTATTCTCTCTCTGTTTATTTTATCGTGTTCCTTTCT
>NC_068995.1:44681292-44681907 GCF_001194135.2 Octopus bimaculoides | reverse complement strand
GCGCAGGAGTGGGTGTGTGGTAAGAAGCTTGTAGAAACTGGCAGAATCGTTAGCACGCCGGGCGAAATGCTTAACGGTATTTCGTCTGTGTTTACGTTCTGAGTTCAAATTCCGCTGAGGTCGACTTTGCCTTTCATCCTTTCGGGGTCGATAAATTAAGTACCAGTTACGCACTGGGGTCGATGTGATCGACTTAATCCCTTTGTCTGTCCTTGTTTGTCCCCTCTATGTTTAGCCCCTTGTGGGCAATAAAGAAATAAGAAGCTTGTACATTGGCACACTGACCAGTGGATGACATCACGTAGCCCAAGCGGTGAATTTGTCTTTATCAACATACTAGTGGACATATACCCAAAGTTCAAGTAGTTACACACATACACACACCAACACACACACTCACTCACACACACCCATACTTCTTAGAGAGTAAGGTTACAAATATTTTCTTTCACATTATAAACTGATTTTACAACACCAAATAATTCATTATTTATAGGAATATTCATTATTATTATTATTATTATTATTATTATTATTATTATTATTATTATTATTATTATTATTATTATTATTATTATATTGTTATTTTTATTATTCAGTAGTTTTATTTTTATA
>NC_068995.1:44673340-44680811 GCF_001194135.2 Octopus bimaculoides | reverse complement strand
GATTTCTGAAATTTAATCTATCTGATTAAAAAAGCTTCTGATTTGAAAATAATAAATAATAATAATAATAATAATGATAATAATAATAATAATAATAATAATAATAATAATAATAATAATAATAATAATAATAATAATAATAATAATAATAATAATAAAATGACTTTCTGGTTTAAAAGTCGTATCTGATTTCCATAAATACATAAATTTAATATTAAAATTCAATATTGCACCGATGAGATCAATTAAGATCGAAATACTCATATGTAATTGAAATATTATTATGGTTATTACTTTTAAATAAATACGAAATTGATTAAAGACATCTCTTCACGTGAATTCTCTTAAATGTGTGGTTTTGTGCTTATGTTAGAAACAATTACTACTCTGAAATAGACAGGAATTAGATTATCTCCCTTAGAAAAAGAAACATGGATTTACCAATGAAAATGATGCTTGTAAATGCTGCCATTTTATATCATTAAATTTTCCGTTCATAAATCTGTGAAAGTGGTCGAAAAGCGGTCAGACTTGAAGTCGATAGCCAGGAAAAGAACATGAAGGATTGAGAGAAGCCCTTGTTCATCTAAAGGTGGCCATACACGATGTATAGTTACAACTGAAAGCAAGAATGAAATTAAAAGGTTTTAAAAAGAGCGAAACAGTACTCTGTATATATCGCACCATTTCGACCTGAAACTAACCGACCTATGATTTTATTTTTAATATTTTTAATTTTTGATATCCTTCATCCTCCCTGTCCTCTCTTTTTTATGCACACACATGTGTGTATGTATATGTATGTGTGTTTGAGTATATACACATTGATATATGTATGTGTACATGCATATATGTGTATGTCTATACATAGATGCGTATGTGTGTGTGTGTGTGTTTGTGTGTGTATGTTGGTTATTCAACTGCGTTGCCTCCAAAGATAGAAATAAAACCTGTATTAAAGGAACATTAAAATATCAATTGGAAAACCACTTTTAAAGCGAGAAACTCACAACAGAGTCACGATTTGTAAACACCTAATGATTTATAAGCCTCTGAATTATTGAAGTGGAAAAATTATCAGAAAAGCCATTTCTATTCACTTTTGTTGTTTTCCTGTTTTATAGTTGATTTGCCTATATTTGTGTGTGTGTGTGTGTGTGTGTGTGTGTGTGTGTGTGTGTGTGTGTGTGTGTGTGTGTGTGTGTGTGTGTGTGTGTGTGTGTGTGTGTGTGTAAAGAAAGAGAGAAAGCACAGGTGGTGGTCTCTTGCAGAAGCCTGATGAAATAAAAGCATTAAGTCTTCACACCAATGGAATAAAGTACAGAAATTCTCCTTCAATACTAACGTGCGAGCCTTATTATATGGGACCAATGTGCAGAATAGTTTTCAACCTGGCTCCTCCAATTAGGAAATGGGAAAGTACCATTTGATGGGAATGGTGATATCAATTTGGTTCATATTGCTATCATGGCAAATTCCCCAGCTAACTGAAGAACAAGGTATTTCCAGATTTAAGTAATAATTATAATTCGCATAATAGTTGTGTGAAAGGGCAGTTCTTGCTCCCCAAAATGAGACAGTAACAAGAATTAACCATGAATTAATGAATAAGATTCCAACAGTCATTAAGGAGTAAAAATCAATTGATTCAGTCCTTGATGAAAACCAAGCTGTCTTTTACACATCAGAGTTCCTTAATTCTCTTGAGCCTCCTGGAACTCCTCTACGTGAACATTTTCTGAAGGTAGGAGTTTTAATAATGCTTCTAAGAAATTTAGATCCTCCTAAACTATGCAATGGGACAAGGTTGATTGTGAAGACATTATCATAATCACATAATGTGATAGAAGCTACTATCATCACTGGATGTGCCTCTGGGGAAGAGGTTTTCATTCCAAGAATTCCAATCAAACCAACAGACATGCTATTTGAGTTCAAACGTATACAATTCCCAGTGCGACTTTGCTTCGGAATGTCTATTAATAAAGCTCACACTCAGACTTTGAAACTTACTGGTTTGCACTTAATTGAGCCATGCTTTTCTCATGGTCAACTTTATGTTAGTTGCTCCAGGGTTGTTAGTTTGCAGGACTAATTTGTCTATGCTCCAAACCAGAAAACAAAGAACGTTGTTTGCCCAGAAGCTCTT
Source organism: Octopus bimaculoides (assembly GCF_001194135.2). NCBI lineage: Eukaryota > Metazoa > Mollusca > Cephalopoda > Octopoda > Octopodidae > Octopus > Octopus bimaculoides. Next base: position 44,678,662 of record NC_068995.1, on the reverse strand, counting down.
ACGTATTTCCTTCAACATGCGACAAAATTTATCTCCTTTCATAAAAGTGGTAAATTTTGTCTCTTCCTTTATTACTTCCGCCTTAGCGAAGGTAGAAGTATTGTTTTCAGTCGTGTTTGTTTGTTTCTCCGTAGACAAAATATCTCAAGAACCGCTGGTTGGATTCGGATAAAACTTTCAGGGATGTTTGGGCTGGATTATTTTTCCGATTTTTAAAAACTTATTTTTGAGAGCGGTCGTGCTCATTTTTAGTATTCTAGTTTGTGAGAGCAGGCAAGTTTATTTCAGATATTCTCATTTAAAAAATCATCTCTGGTTAATCACTGAGAGGACGTTGGTGTTGTCTTGGAGGAGGTTCGCGCTCTGAGTGCTCTTATTATTATTATCGTCATTTTGTTTTTGTATAATGAATTCAGAATTGATTTCCCAATTGAAGAATAAAATGAATTTGGAATAACAAATTTTCATACAACATATTCTACTTTTTTTCTTCTAATATATAAAAGACGATTTCATTCCTAAGCAACACCGGGTACCTCTGCTAACACACACACGTGCGCGCGCGCGCGCGTGTGTATAATATTGGGGTAGCTAGTTTATGGGGTTACCATGGGTTTCTCGCTCATAAGGGGTTTAGTCTTACGGCGTATCTTCAGACACACACACACATATATGAACATATCTACATACAGATATATACACATACATACGTAAACACGCACATCTTTACACATCACACACACACACACACACACACACACACACACACACACACATCTATACACATTACTCACAAACACACACATCAACGTTGTTATTAATTCATTAAACCTCAGAGCAGCAGTCCGTTAGAATGATTACAGTGATGGAGTTTATAAAAGGAATGAAGATAAGGAGGGCTGTGACATGTTAGTTTTCGTTTTCTACATGCTGGCTACACACACACACACACACACACACACACACACACACACACACACACACACACACACGATGCTTCAATGCTAGGTATATGCGCGCACACACACAGACACACCTATATGGACACAGACTAGTGTAGATTTTTGTTAGATATACACACACAAGTATAGTTATATACATAAATTGCAGACGTCTATGCACATTTACAAACAAGAAACATACGCATTATTACACATTAACATAAGATATATATTCATTGATTTCAATAAACTTTATTTTCAAATCAAATTCATTGTCTCCTCTTTCTCTCTCTCACTCTCCCTCTTTGTGTCTGTCTGTCTGCCTGTCTGTAATACTGTCACATAGATACGCGCTCACAGGTACATATACACGTATATAACCATACATGCGTGTGTATATATATATATATATATATATATATATATATGTGTGTGTGTGTGTGTGTGTGTGTGTGTGTGTGTGTGTGTGTGTGTGTGTGTTTCTGTGTATATACAAACATATATCCAAACATATATATATATATGTACACTCACGTATATAGCAATGTAGAAAAATATGATTAAGCTTAATATATATATATAACTACAGACACAAACAAACCAACACACACACACACACACACACACACACACACACACATATATATATATATATATATGGAGAGAGAAATTCTATTTCTACATTGAACATGTCACTTTTTGACTCTATATGTATATAATCACACTCACACACACATACACACACGCATACATACACACACGCATATATACACGCACATACACAGATATATTACACACAGAAACACGCACACACAGACATGCTGTACACCAGTTATGCGGCCATTTTAATATGGATCATATACACATACCGAACAGCCAACAAACAATAAAAGTGTGATTGTTAAGTTAGACATTATATGTATAGAAAAATCAATAAAATACGTTCTGGCAATCATCACACGCACACACAAACACACAAGTACATGCAGATACATACACATTCTTCCACAAACCAACACATTCGGTTTAGATATGTGTATGTGTGTACATGTGTGTGTGAGTATCTGTGTGTATATACACACATATACAAATACACACAAATACATATACATACATTTATTATGCCTGAAGTAGTGGTAAGATTTAGAGTCGTATAAAGAAACAGAGTAGGAAGGAAGGCTATAACATTAGTATATTACCACCACCACCACCACCATTATCACCACGACTGCCGCATCGTTGTCACCGCCAACATCACTACTATAGCGACCATCACCAACATCATAGTCACCACTGCTAACGCCATTACATCCGCTCCCATTACCACCACCACCACCACCAACTTATCACCATCATTACTACAACCACCACCACCACCACTATCACCTTCATCACTACCAACGCTATTATTATCATTATTATTATTATTATTACCACATCACCACTACCACCACCATCATTACCACTGCTATCATCACTATCATCATCAGAACAATCGACAATGACGTCTGTAATACTGGCTTCCAAATCCCTGCAACCAATCAGCAGTCAAAGTTTGCAAAAGCTAGCTTCTGATTGGCTAGTTGTTGATAGCACTCTTAAAGCCTTTCACACACTCACACAATCTGCCACTTGGACTGAGAAAGAGAGAGAGAGAGAGAGAAAGAAAGAGAGAAGCAGAGTGGGAGTGAATGGGCGATAGAGAAAAAGAAAGAGAGGAGGAAAGAAGAGAGAATGAGCAACAAAGCGAGAGAGGAAGAGGCGCTGACAGTTTCTCTCTCTCTCTCTCTCACACACACACACATACATATATACATATATACATATATATATATATATATATATATAAATAGATAGATATACAAATGCACACTTATCTTACAGACTTCAATTACAAATGCGAGCACAGACCCACCACCTCACACATACATTAACAAATATACACACACACATCTATCTATCTATGTATATACATATATATGTGTGTGTATGTATATACATATATATATATATATGTGTGTGTGTGTGTATACAGACATATATTGACACACATGCAAGCACTCAAGCGTTATCCATTATCTGAGAAATACTATCCGCCCTCTGTTTACACATGGGAGCACAAACATACTTACACACACACGTACATACACATATATACATACATGCATACTCTTTTACATGCCTATATGTACGCACACAGCCCATAAATATATATATATATATATACAAAGAACGAGAATGACGTACACACAGAAAACATTCACAACTATACACCACACACACATACATACATATTGACACACACATACATACACATCAGCATCTTTGGGTGTGTGTGTGTGTGTGTGTGTATGTGTGTGTGTGTGGTGTATTTCTGCTATATTCATCTACACAATGAAAGTGAACACGTTTTTACACAATATTACATATAGACAGATATTATGAACACATATACTTTGAAAACACACACACACACACGCACAGACACAGACACACACACACACACATATATATATACATACACAAACATATCTTTATCTAGAAAACAAAAACTATATGCTGTTCTCTTTACATATGGAAGTGGAATACACAGACACGCATATATACATATACACGCAGGCAAACTTATACATATATATACACACATATATCCTTGTATGTTTTAAGATCTATTTACATGTACAGACATTAAAAAAACAACAGCTTGGTTCTTTCTGTCCGTCTGTCTGTCTATCTATCTGTCTATGTATTTATCTATTTATTCCTCTCTCTTTAGACACACACACATACACACACACACATACATACATACATACATAGAGAGATTGATAGATATAGACAGAAAAATAGATGATAGATAAATAGACAGACAGATAGATACATCATGTATGTGTGCATTCATATGTATATGTATATATGGAGAAATATCTAGCGTAATTATTAATACACATTTATAATGTGCATATATACACACACATATGTATATATGTGTAAATATATATATGTATGTATATATATATGCACACACACGTGCGTGTGTTAGTAAGAGTGTATTAAATTATATGTACGTTAACATGTGCGTGTTATATGTAGCTAGCTGCCCAGTGTGTGCGTGTGTGAGTGTGCTTGTATGTGTCTGTGTGTGTCTGTATGCATACGCAAGACTGTATATGTTCATGTACATATGTTTGTGCGTGTTCATATAGAGTGAGAGATAGATAGATAGATAGATAGATAGATAGATAGATAGATAGATAGAGAGTGATAGATAGATAGATAGATAGATAGAAACCTATGTTGAAATGTTATATTTGTATTTATGCATATACATTTCTTTTATCTCTTCACACTACTAATCTACACACATACACTAACGCACGCACACACACACAGATGCGCGCGCGCGCAAACACGGTTTATGAGACAAACACTAAAACAATTAGAGACACAGTTATACATATTAAGATGAAGAATGAAAAGCACACACTCTCATGTATAGAGACGTTTACATACACATGTATAATCACACGCATATATAAAAGAAAATACATACATACATACACAGATAGTTATGTATAGCAACATCCTACATATGCATAAACACACGCATACAAAACAAACGCATACAAACACAGACTGATACACACACATGCGAACACACATACATACACACGGAGTACAGCCAAGCTGTTGTTCTTGTAGCCCTCCCCCACCTCTCAGTAGACACTCTCTGTCAATGACTTTCTCCCTCTCTCTCTCTCTCTCTCTCTCTCTCTCTCACCACTTCTCCCACTCTATCTCTTTCTCTCTTACTCAATGCCTCCTACATATGCTGTTGTCCTATTGTCAGGACCACACAGTTCAAGTACACACACACACACAAACATACACATACACATACACACGCACCATTCAACTATACATACAAACATTGTACAGGCTCAAACACACATAGAAAACTACACCTACGAACACATACTCACATACATACACAATGAATTATATACACACTCGCGCGCGGATACAAGCACATGAAGTACATCTTCAGATACACACACACACAATTTATAATATACATGCACGGCTTGCGTACAAACAAATTCAAGATATACGGGCATATTGCAACTATGCACACACAATTAAACGCTACACAGACATTTTAACCATGCGAATATGTATGTATGTATGTATGTATGTATGTATGTATGTATGTATGTATGTATGTATGTGTGTATGTATGTATGTGAGTGTGCGTGTGTGTTTCTACTCTTTTAACTGTACATATACTCTTACTTGTTTCAGTCATTTGACTGCGGCCATGCTGGAGCACCGCCTTTAGTCGAGCAAATCGACCCCAGGACTTATTCTTTGTAAGCCTAGT
>NC_068995.1:44670694-44671613 GCF_001194135.2 Octopus bimaculoides | reverse complement strand
GCACACACACACAGAGCCAGGCACACACACACACAGAGCCAGGCACACACACAGAGACATATACACATACGCACGCACATATGCACCGTTACACAGCTTATACGCACCCACATACACAATCATACTCTTTGATTGCTACACGTACAGATACAATGTCAAACACATACATATACACATATATATATATATATATATATATTATATATATATATATATCCATAGACACATAAACTGCAACAGATACATGTACACAAATACATAATGCATGCATTTACATACACATGTGCTCACACTTACAAAGAAAAGTACTAACACACAGTCACGCAACCACACATACACGCATAAATACATAACGACATACGCACATCACATTCTCATCCCACACATACAATACATACACAAACACACATACACACACATACAAAAAAGCACATACGCACGTTCACAGCTCACCGACACATACATTTATTGAGACATCTACCCTTACTGGGTATACACACACATATATAGTTATTATATACACACAAACACACACTGTGCGGTCTTCCTGAGTTTGCCTTTTATATAAACCACTCAACCTCTCTCTCTCTCTCTCTCTCTTTATAGTTCCTCTTTCTCTTATTCTTAACTCTTCCCTCTTTCTTTATATACTCTCTCTTCTTCTCTCTTTTCTTTTTATTCTTTTTTCATTCATAATTTGTGTTTATCACTTTTATTCTCTCTGTCACTCTCTTTCTTCTTCTTTTAATCTTTCTGATATTCATATTTTGTACCTTGCTCTCAGATTTTTTATTTAACTCCACAATTCTCTATAATTTACGTATATATTTTCCTATCTATCTATCTATCTATCTATCTATCTATCTATCTGTCTATCACTTCTGTACCAAATTATGCATACCCATTTGTTTGTATATAT
>NC_068995.1:44668898-44669671 GCF_001194135.2 Octopus bimaculoides | reverse complement strand
TATATATATATATATATATATATATATATATGAGTAACCTCTCTCACTCTCTCGATCTCTCTCGCTCTCTCTCTCCCTCTTCCCATTTATATCTTATTTCTTTCAGGCTTTAGACTGCGGCCATTCTAGAGCACTGCCTTGAAGAATTTTTAGTCGAACGAATCGACCCCAGTACTCATATTTGTTAAGCTTGGTACTTATTATATCGTTTTTTTCCCCGAACCGCTACAGAAACATAAACACACCAACACCGGTTGTCAAGCACTGGTGGCGGACACAGACATAAAGTCACACACACATGCAAAGATATGTATGCTCCAGCTATATTCTGTAATACATAAAGCGCTGTACTTTTGCACACAAACACTCGCGCGCGCGCACGCACACACACATAGACGAAATTTCACAAGAGTACTCGATATCCGTAGACACAAAGCGAGGCAAATATGCGTGTAATTATGTATTTAGACAGAAGAGAGAAATTTACAGGCTCTAGTTATAGATGTTTCATTTAACAACCGGAGGCATTGGTGTTAGGAAAGTCAAAGACTCCAAAGAATTGGACTCGATGGTCAGCACTTCAGAGCAAAACCGCAGTGAGGAAAACGCTTTGATGGTAGGCCCTGAACGGCATAGCCAGAGTGTGGGACTTCACCTTCAGTCGATATATCAATTTCAGGTTGTTTTTTTTTTTTTTTTTGAGCGGTTGCAGAGTGGCTGTAAATACTGAGTGCGACACCAAAATGCAGCTTGCTGTACAGAAGTATGTTAAC
>NC_068995.1:44668226-44668888 GCF_001194135.2 Octopus bimaculoides | reverse complement strand
AATAAGTACTAGGCTTACAAAGAATAAGTCCTGGGGTCGATTTGCTCGACTAAAGGCGGTGCTCCAGCATGGCCGCAGTCAAATGACTGAAACAAGTAAAAGAGTAAAAGAGTAAAAGAGATGTTACTAGAGTTAGTTGAGAAAGAAGCTGAAAGAACAACGAGGCTGGCCGACTGCTCACTGCCAAATACATAGCGATCTTGCAGCCAATCAGCTCGTCAACACGGAAGGCAACACATGGGTATCGAAAGAAAGGGTGTCACACACTAACATATAGCCGGATGCATTGAATAAAGGTGTAGCCATGGAAACCGCTGGCGAGTTAACCAGAACTGAGGACCCGAGACGGATGGCAGTGCAAACGGCACAAATCGACAGAGGACGACCTAAACAACAACTACAATAATGATAATGATTTTTATACTTAACTACTAAGGGTTAACAACAACAACAACAATAATAATAATAGTTTCAACTTTTGGCACAAAGCCAGCAATTTTAAGGGAGGGGTTAATAATAATAATTATGTATGCGATCAGACTCGATTGTTTCAAATTATCATGTGCGTATCATACAATCATAAACGTTGCTTTTCTTGGCATACATCAACAACATACTTTGCTCTCTCTCTCTCTCTCTCTCTCTCTCTCTCTCTCTCTCTC
>NC_068995.1:44665694-44666520 GCF_001194135.2 Octopus bimaculoides | reverse complement strand
AGTTTAATCGAGGGATTATAATGAATTATGTAACTACGTAACACAAGAGATTCGCTTCTTACTCACTTCACTCCAAAAATGGCGCTTGTTTTTATTAAAGTTTTATTGTTTTGTATTTTTCTGTTCCACTTCAAAAATCTAGCGCAAGTCTCCAGAGATTTTAACTTTAAATAGATTAGGTTAATTTACATGCACACAGACACACGCAGATTATGTATGTATGTATGTATGTATGTATGTATGTATGTATGTATGCATGCATGCATGTATGTATGTGTGTGTATGCGTGTATGTGTGATGTGTATGTATATAAAATATGTATGTCTATATGGATGTCAGTATGTATACGCACAACTGTACGTAAAGCACTCTTATCGAAATTAGATATAAAGTAACTATATAAATAATTTTTAATTGAATAAAAAAAAATTATATATATACATTTAATTATATGTTTTTTTTTTCTTTTTGTGGGCGGGTTGTTCTTTGTTAAATTTCGTACACCCCCTAAAACAGGAGGGATAAAGGGTTAATGATGCAAAGAAGTGTTGAAAACGCTTGGCTTTTTGAGCCGGATTAAAGCAGAAACAACAGATTTCATAGGCCGGACAAGAGCAATTATTGCTCTAGAAAAAAAATCCCTATTCATAATGTAGGTCAAATACAAGGATAAAAGGGCCTATATATATTATAACAACTTTATTGGCAATAAAAAAAAAGAAAGAATAGGAGGGGTTAGCAAAGTTTGTGTGCAGAGATGTGTGGGGATAAAGTAATGCACGTGAAATATATATATATATATATATATATATATATATATATATAT
>NC_068995.1:44664444-44665442 GCF_001194135.2 Octopus bimaculoides | reverse complement strand
TAAATGAATGTAAAACGTTTTTGAGAAGATCAATGGTTGATAGAAAGCTTGCATTGTTTCAGCTGAAAACCTTCCAATAAGGTTTCAATTAGACACTGGGACCGTTCTTGGTAATGCTTGATTATTCGATTATGCGTCAGTATCTACATGCGCAGTGCTTGGGTAAAACTTCTTCTTTTTAAAAGAAGTCTGGCGATTGCCCATAAATGAAAGTCTTTCCTCTCCATGCTACCGATGTTTAACCAGAAGGAAAAGCTTCCGACTTGGGCCGATATAGCATGGTTTCAGAGCCGTTGCAAGGGTTATTGTCAGAACACAAACGGTTGGAACAGATGCTGCAAGGCATCTCATCCAACATTTTAATAATTCCGCCAATTTTCTGCCACGGATTCGTAAATATTTTTATCGATAACCGGAATGATGAAAAACAAAGTGACCCAGGCCTGATTTAAACACAAAGAGCGAGCAGAGAGTCGGAAAAATACCACGAGGTATTTTATTCAACGTCCTAGCAACTCTGCTAATTCGTCCGATATGTATGTATGTATGTATGTATGTATGCATGCATGTATGCATGTATGTAGCGTAAATACAAAGAACTGTAAAAATGCAACACACGTGGAACAATGTTTTTACAAATACAGTATGAGAAAAACGCTTTACTAGAAAAAGTATCTTCACGTTTCGGAAGATAGTCTTTCATCAGAAGAAAGAAAAAAACAGCAAAAAGCATAGAGAAAGTGCGAAATAAAAATAATCAGTGAGAGGAAAGGATAAAACAGGATGGGTTAGAAACTAGGTGGGAATTAGGCCCCAGCGGGGAATTAAGAAACAAGGAGGGGCAGATGTGGATACGCAAGGATAGGAATATATCAGTATATGGAAGTGTATATAAGGGTGTATGTGTGTGTGTGATTTTTGTGAGACGTATGCTTATTTTGTGTAGTAGTGTGGAAGTGTGATAGTGGTGAAGGTTATTAGGGGTGTGGGGTATCGGT
>NC_068995.1:44663947-44664434 GCF_001194135.2 Octopus bimaculoides | reverse complement strand
GCTTTTATATATGTGTGTGTGTGTGTGTTTGTGTGCGTGTATTCTGTATGCTTGATTTTGTGTGCATGTTTGCGTGTGTGAGTGTGCATACATGTTTGTGTATTTTTTGTGTGTGTATGTGTGTGTGTATGTTTGCTTGTGTGCGTGTGAGAGTATGCGTATATGTGTGTATGTGTGCTATTGCGTGTGTGCGCTTATGTGTTTGTATGCATATATGTACACGTGAGACGGAGAGATCGTGGATGCGTAAAAAATAAAGAGAAGCAATGAGACAGAAATAATCTGCAGATTTTTTTAACATTTCCTCGAGTTAAAAGTACAATTTCATAGAATCTTTGAAAACGAAAATAAACCGAGACGTTTTTTTTTTTTTAAATGTATTTTATCTTTAATATATTCCAATAAAATTTTTTTTTGCCCATTCTTTCTCGTTCTTTCTTTTTCCCCCTCTTTTTATTATTTTTAATGAAAGAAGATCCTAACTTTT
>NC_068995.1:44661653-44662775 GCF_001194135.2 Octopus bimaculoides | reverse complement strand
TATATGCATATTTGCATATATTTATATATTATTTATATCATTATATGATCGAACGCCACGCATCCTTTTCCATATATATATATGTGTGTATGTGTGTGTGTGTGTGTGTGTGTGTGTGTGTGTGCTTAAAAGTATTTCGTCTGTCTTTATGTTCTGAGTTCAAATTCCGCCGGGGTCGATTTTTCCTTTCATCCTTTCGGGGTCGATAAAATAGGTAACTAGTTGAGCACTGGAGTCGATGCAATCGACTTACTCCCAGCCCTGAAATTATTGGTCCTGTGCCAACATTTGAAACCGATGTCATATCAATACACGATGCAATTGTATTCATCGATGTTGGTAAATGATATCAGGCTACGATATCTGAATATGATATTACTGAATGATATCAGCGCGTATCAGTGTATATATATCTTTAGACTGTGTGAACAAAAAGATAGCAAAGTAGAAAGGAATGTCAATAGTGGAAGAGCGAGAATTGTGAGAGGTTGTACGATGGGGAGAGAATTAAAGAAGAGAGAAAAATAAATTGAAAGGGAAAATAAAGGTAAAGGATAGAAGATGGAGGGGGAGAGAATAACAGAGAGAGAGAGAGAGAGAGAGAGAGAGAGAGAGAGAGAAAGAGAGTGTAACGGGAAACAAACAGTGAGATAGATAACAAAATGGAGTTAAAAAGACAACGGTTAACATTTATCCTTGAGTATCTTGGTGTGTGAGTCTTTGATACAATACACACAATACACACACACATATACACATGTATACATACCTAAATATATACATATACATATACACACTTATACATAGAAACATACATACAATACACACACACATATACACATGTATACATACCTAAATATACACATATACATATACACACTTATACATAGAGACATAGATACAATACACACACACATATACAGATGTATACATACCTAAATATACACATATACATATACACACTTATACATAGAAACATACATACAATACACACATACACATATACACATGTATACATACGTAAATATATACATATACAAATACACACTTATACATAGAAACATACATGCAAATATACATATACATAAATATATATGTAATGATACACACACACACACACAC
>NC_068995.1:44660461-44660671 GCF_001194135.2 Octopus bimaculoides | reverse complement strand
CACCACCACCACCACCACCACCACCACCACAATTAACATCAATGCCAACACACTACTACTACTACTACTATTACTACTACTACTACTACTACTACTGTCAGTACTACAGCTACAACCACCACCATCACCACTACCACTATTGTCACCAGCACCACTACTACAATCGTACTACAACCACTACCAGCACCAGATCCAGCAGCAGCAGCAGCA
>NC_068995.1:44659860-44660451 GCF_001194135.2 Octopus bimaculoides | reverse complement strand
CACACACACACACACACTCCTATATACATGTATAAAAGAATGATACAAGAAATGTAGTCACAGAGTGATACAAACGGAAAAGAGATAAAGAAGAAATGGAAGAAGAAGGATGAAACAAAAAACGAGAAAACTAAGTGAAAATCTGCTGATTGAAGTTTCTTCCGATTCTCTTAGGAGAATTTCCTCATTAGGTTCCAAACAATCCTAGACCGTCGTTTGGCCTTAGGAGACATTTTAATCACGTGACAAAACAGACGAACGCTGACAATATTGCAAATGGCGGCGATGAATTGTTTTTCGCTTTATTTTCTTTATTTTTACACACTAACTTTGTTTCTGTGTTTGGGCGCGATTTCAGTTAAAATAGTCGGAATTAGTAACAGAGTTATATGTTGTTGATGACTTGCAGAATAAAAAAGAGAAGGGAAAAAAAAAAAAAAAAAAGAAAAATGAAAATAACATTCAACCGTTCCAGAAACCATTTTAACTATCTTTGCCATTAATAGTCGTTATTTTCTTGTCTTCCATACAATATCGATATAATTAGCAACAACGGCAGTAGCACCACCACCACCACCACCACCACCACCA
>NC_068995.1:44658897-44659240 GCF_001194135.2 Octopus bimaculoides | reverse complement strand
CAGCCAGTGCCCTTAACACTTAACAGTTTTTACGTTTTTCTTAATAGTTTCTGCGCAAGATGATCGAGCATGTGTATGCGCATGTGCATGTATGTGTGTGTCTGTATATGTCTGTATGTGAGAATGTGAGTATGTGTATGTGAGTATGTGTATGTGAGTATGTGTATGTGTGTATGTGTATGTATGTGTGTCAGGCTGTAGATGACGTTTAACGAAAGCGATGGGAAAATTCAAAAAAATTAAACAAACTCCAGAGAAAACCATTTCGCTGACAAGAACTATATAACAACAACATTTACTACTACTACTACTACTACTACTACTACTACTACTACTACTACTA
>NC_068995.1:44656066-44658759 GCF_001194135.2 Octopus bimaculoides | reverse complement strand
ACTACTACTACTACTACTACTACTACTACTACAGTAACAACAACAACAATTGTAACAACCATTGTTTCGCTGTCAAGTACCAAGTGTTCTTCTTCTAATGGTAAACGATGACAAAAGAGTTATGTGGAAATTATTCCAGGTCTTTCTGGAGTGGAATTACCATCTTTTTTTTCATTTTTGTTTTGTGGCTGGAAGGGACGTGTGGGGGGCAGATTTCATATTTCCTAAAGGAATTTGTGTAACAGCTGACGCGAGAATTAAACGAGGTTTATAGAGATGGAGTGGAAAAGGGGGCAGGAAAACTAAATCTTTTTTTCTTTGGCAAAAGAATCCTTAATATCGTTAACATAACCATAAAATTTCTAGAAAACTGTGTTGACAGAGACATATAAACATGTTATCATCTGGCTTTGGGAATTCTAGGCTTCTAACTTTAATTTTGGCAATGGTTTTTCATTTTTTATTATGTTTTTACTTCTTTTTATTTCGTAATATCTGTTTTTTTCTCATTTTTATCTACTATGAATAATTGTTTGTTATTTATGGTGTTTTTTGTGTTATTTATCTCCTTAGTTTGTTATTTATGACATTTGTATATCATTAAATAACAAAACAACGTCATAAATTCCAAACTGGTGCTTATTATTTATGACACTAGTTTGTTGTTTATGAGGTCAGCTTATTATTTATGACGTTAGTATGTTATTAATAGCGCTTTTTAATTTCTGACGTAAGTTTGTTATGCTAGTTATGACATTTGCTATTTATGACACAAGTTTATTTATGACTTTAGTTTGTTATTTATGACTTTGGTTTATTATTTTTGATGTTAGCTTGTTATTTACGACATGAGTTTGTTAGTTACGATGTTTGTTATTTATGACATTAGTTTATTTATGATGTTTGTGATTTATGACGTTAGTTTATTTATGATGTTATTTCATTTATGACGTTAGTTTGTTATTTATGACATTAGTTTGCTATTTATGAAGTTAGTTTATTATTTACTGGCTTAAAAGCCGCACTCTTTTCGGACTTTGAAGCTAGCTCCTGCGGAGGGCTAAATGGGCCTATGGCCCAAAACTAAAGAGAGCTAAATAGCATGACTATAATACATCTATGATGACTATATGCCGCGGTGGTGTTTGATAAGAGGTTAAGGACGGACGAGAATTAATTCTGTAATGCAAGCATTCAATTGTTCCAGTCCCAAGTTGAATTCCAACTGTTGGCCAATTTGTCCCAAAGTTTTAATCTCGACGTAAAAGTAACGAAGCAAATATCATTTATCTCCCCCTTGATCTTTGACGTCATCGGTCAAACGCCACCAAAATGGCGTGAATCAGCCAAGCTTTACCTGCTTTTAAATCAGATCCCAATGCTGGATGTTCAGGAACTAAATGAAGGATAGATTTTCAATCCCTGGATCATCCTGATGCCAAAAAGGTATAATAGGTCTATGTAGAGCAAATGTAATCTGAGAAACAAGGGTCCCAGATGGACAGGCAGAATTTCGCTTTTATTAATATAGATAACGTTAGCGTGTTAATTATAACATTAGTTTGTTATTTATGACGTCAGTTTGTTAGTTACGATGTTTGTTATTTATGACGTTAGTTAGTAATTTACTACGGTAGTTTTTTTTACGTTAGTTTATTATTTATGACGTTAGTTAGTTATTTATAACGTTAATTTGTTATTTATGAAGTTAGTTTGTTATTAACGGCGTTAATTTTTTTTTCCTTTATGCTGTTAGTTGTTATTCATAATGTTAATTTTCATTTATTTTCATGTCATGTCGCAGTCTCTGTATTATTTACTGTAGAGCAATTTGACGAAAATAATCCGGACCAGCAGCTGTAACAATATTTTAAATATATTTCTGTGAGGAAAACATGCAAAGAAAAAAAAAAAAAAAAAAAAAAAAAAAAAAAAAAGAAAGAAAGAAAGAAAAGAGAATTATTGGGGGATGTGCAATGAATAAATGTGTAAATCCCTGACGTAACAAACCGTTCATGTAAACTAAAACCCTGCTGAGTGACATCTAGGTAGAGCTTAAATGCTTCAAGAACTTGCCTCTACAAACCTACAATTATGCTTTTAATTGCGCGCAGCAGGAAATGACCGAATTGGTAAAAGTGGCGGCGGATAGATAGCGGTAGAGGTGTGTAGTTACGTCTTCGGGGTTCTGAGTTCGAATGCCGTCAAGATCAGTTTCGCATTAAATCCTTTATATCAACACCAGTTAAGCACTGGGGTTGATTTAATCGATTTCCTCTCATTCTTCTCACATTTGCCCTACACTGCTGCTTACACGCTTCATGTATTGCTATATATATATATACAGTTGCTCATCAAATAGTGTTATACTTATAGTGCTACATTGTTCCTTATCCTCACCCTACTCAGCTTGAAGGCGCGTGGCTTAGTGGCTAGAGTATTAGGTGCACGGTCGTAAGGTCGTGGGTTCGATTATCGGCGGCGCATTGTATCCTTGAGCAAGACGCTTTATTTCAGTCTACACAGTCTACACAGCTGGCAAAAATGAGTAGTACCTGTAATTCAAAGGGCCAGCCTTGTCACATTCTGTGTCACACTGAATCTCCCCGAGGACTAGGCTAAGAGGGTACGCGTGTCTGTGGAGTACTCAGGCTATTTGCACGTTAGTTTCACGAGCAGGTTATTCCTTTGAT
>NC_068995.1:44652421-44655333 GCF_001194135.2 Octopus bimaculoides | reverse complement strand
AGCAGCAGCAGCAGCAGCAGCACCACCACCACCACCACCACCACCACCACCACTACCTCAGCCGCCGCCGCCGCCGCTGCCTTCACTACTGTGGGTGTACTCATAGTTAACCAAAACCAATTTTCGCCTCTTGGTCTGATCGATCGAAGTTAACTTAGAGGTTCAAGCAACAATAACTACTACTACTACTACTACTACTACTACTACTACTACTGCTACTACTACAACGGCAGCAATAACAATATATTGACGCCCAAAATCAATGCTTATTACCAGGACCTGTATCATAAACAGCTGTCATATTTTTTCTTTCATTACTGTCATAACTAATTGTCAACTACCTGACCATTGTTTTCGTTTAAGTATTCATTACTTTCGCTATTTACTTGCAGATCGATAAGGCAGATTAGATCGATAACTGCAAGTGTCACTTTTGTACTGCAGCGCATTCAACATGTTGACTGACTGCTTCGACGACGACGACGACGACGAACACAATTGCCGGCATGGCACGTGACCAAGTCCATGATGCCTCCACCAACGTCGTTGTCTTCACCAACGCCGCCGCTACCACCAACGACAACGTCGACGGCGCAGCGGAAAGAAGACAAAACTCGCATGATTTGTAAACAGGAGAGAATTTGGTTTTGCCCTGCAAATTGGTGTTATTTAATTATTTAAAGAAATAGACGCAGGCAAAGGATAGGTGGTAAGAAGTTTGCTTGCCAGTCACATGGTCGCGGGTTCAGTACCACTGCGTGACACCTTGAGCAAGAGTCTTGTACTATAGCCCCGGATCAACCAAAGCCTTGTGAATGGATTTAATAAAAAATGGATTTAATAAAAAAAAAAACAAGGCTGTCGTGTGTGTGTGTGTGTGTGTGTATACCACATACACACACACACACACACACACATATATATATATATACATATATACATACATACATATATATATATACATACATATATACACACACTACACTAGAGATTCTATTGCATTTATACACATGACTGCTAGTGGTAGTTTTCTCTTGAGCCCTAGGACATATTCAGGTCAGAGCTTAACTCAGTTTCCATTACATCTAAGTGACCGAGGTCACAACATTCCCCCTGACCAAGACGCCAGCTCGTCATAGGGTCAACTTCCTGACTATTGCTGGAACTCATTTGCAGCTGGACTGGAGCGACGTAAAACGAAATATTTTGTTCAAAAATACAACGTATTGCTCCGTCCTGGAATGGATACCATGATCTTGCGCTCATAACACCCTTACCTTTCGATTACGCGCCTTCACACACTAAACGAGATCTTTCCTTATATATCTACACTGCATTGGGCCTTCCCATATGTCTCTAGAATACACAAAACCCTCCTGCATATTTCTTGCATGCTGTGATACAAACCAGCATTTAAATGATAGACATAAGGCGAGACTCTGGGTCTCTGACAGATCCTTATGTTATAGCTCGTAGTGTTTGATGAAATCGTCATCAGTTAAATAGAATAGGCTCTTAAGTGCAGAATCAAGTTTTAAATGAGAATCTTCTAGGCTCGTTCTTCCATTAATTACTATTCTCTGAAGAATCAAAATGCTAGGCGGTTAAATTAGAATGAGATTGAAAATAGCTTTGGAAGATCTTTTTAATTCTGTGATTAAGTCATTAGTGACGAGTTTAAATGGAATAAAGAACCGTTGATTAAAGAAGTCTTGTGTGTGAGTGTGTGTGTGTGTATGAGTGTGTGTGTGTGTGAGTGTGTGTGTGTGAGAGAGAGAGAGAGTGAGAGATTGAGAGTGTGTGTGTGTGTGTGTGCGTGTGTCTAATTAATGTGAATTACTTTGAGTAGAGGAGAAGGGAAAAGAAGAAAAGAAGAAAGGAAGAGAAAGAAAAGTAGGTGATTATTGACAAAGATATAACAAGCACACATACACATACACATGAACATACATATACACATACATACGTACATACACGCATAAATGCATACATACTCACATACATACACGCACACACATAAATACGTATGTATTTGTATGTATGATAGCTCTATAAAAATGAAAGTGGTAAACTTCACGACTGTAACTGTTAAATTGGCCAGAGGAGTACAACACACTCTCATACACATGCCATGCTTTTACAACAAGGAACAATAGGACCCCACCTGCATCAGCCACCGTAAAACAAAGCTACTTAGAAAAATATTAACATAGAAATGGACGGCTGATTGTGGAACTAATATTTATGCCGCAACACCAGGCTACAATTGGCACAAAAGACAACATGACGCACGTCACTGATGGCGTGTAACTCTGAAAGCCATATAAAAAAAATGCGATGACGTGAGACTCTAACGGGTAAAATACCAATCTCAAACGGTTCAAATGGTAAAATTCTGACGATTAAACTTGCAAAAATAAATAAATAAATAAACATAAATAAATGAATATAGGCTGCATAAACAAAATTCACCTTATGTAAAATGGAGCGGCACACAAGCCAGCAGAACTCAGTATCCCGAAGACGTGGGTGAGATAGCTTGGAAACGTTGATGAAATTAAATATTGGAACTTTATTATTTCAAACAAACTATAAGTGACAGATACGAATATCTGAAAAACAAAGAACGCTAATAAAAAGATTAATTTGGAATATATTAAAAAAAAAAAGACATTGGAAAATTTTATATATAGGCGTAGGAGTGGCTGTGTGGTAAGCAGCTTGCTTACGAACCACATGGTCCCGGGTTCAGTCCCACTGCGTGGCACCTTGGGCAAGTGTCTTCTACTGTAGTCTCGGGTTGACCAAAACCTTGTGAGTGGATTTGGTAGACGGAAACTGAAAGAAGCCCAGTGTATATATATATATATATATATATATATATGTATGTATGTATGTATGTATGTATGTAT
>NC_068995.1:44647497-44652411 GCF_001194135.2 Octopus bimaculoides | reverse complement strand
ATATATATATATATATATGTATGTATGTATGTATGTATGTATGTATGTTATGTATGTATGTATGTATGTATGTGTGTGTATATGTTTGTGTGTCTGTGTTTGTCCCCCCCAACATCGCTTGACAACCGATGCTGGTGTGTTTACGTCCCCGTAACTTAGCGGTTCGGCAAAGCTCTTATTTCTAGCAATGTAGGTGCTTCAGCACCCTTAGTCACACTTAGTGACGATTAAACATATAGATACACATTTATATACACACATACATAAATACACACATACACACCAATAGCTCTATTCTAGTGTAACTCTGCTCTTGTTGTTGTACAATTATACTGTTGTAGTTAAGCTCTCCTGCTCCTAATACAATTGACTGCAGTGAAATACTTCACCACACAACATAGTTTGCACTTAACGTTTGGAAACAATTCATTTCTTTTTTTTTCTTGTGAAATGCTTGTTTCCATCATATTTGACAGCCATCTTTCACAGATGATGTCTCCACTTTTATTTTTTGCCCCGACAAACGATCTATTGTTGAAAACAGATAGACTGCTGGATCACTCTCCCCTCCCCTTCTCTGTCTCCGTCTCTGTCTGTGTGTCTCTCTTTTTCTCTCTCTATCGCCCCCTCTCTTTTTCTAACGTTACTTAAAACAAATAATGAAGTCTAGCTGTCATTTCGCATTATTGTGATATGTAGATGTATGTATGTATGTGTTGTATGCATGTGTGTGTATGTGCATTATGTATGTGCATATACGCTGGTTATATATTTTCTACTTTCGCTCGAGAAAATTTGAAATATTTGCTGAGCATTTTTTCAGAAATATGTAATTTTGAACAAATGAGTTGTTTTATCTGAGTCAAAATACTTCCAAAGATTCGTGAACATGCGTGCTAGTATTTTCAATATATATCGGTAGTCCGTCGGTTACGACGACGTGTGTTCTAGTTGATCCGATCCACGGAACAGCTTGCTCGTGAAGTTCACATGCAAGTGACTGAGCACTTCACAGACACGCGTACCCTTAACGTTGTTCTCAGTCTTCTACTTCACCATTTAACAAACCAGTGCCGACCTGTTTATATTACACAAAATTTCCCCATCTCTTTGTTTAACACAAGTACCCTACCTCTCTATATAACACTACAGTCTCCTACCCTTCTACACAACTCTAGCCCATCATCTCTGTATAACTCTAATTTCCTACTTCCTAAATAACAATAAAATTCCTCCATCTCTCAATACAACTACAACCTCACTCCACTGTATTACTCAGAATCCCCCCAGTTTATATAACCCTAACTCTAACCCCTTCTATATAAGAATACTATTCCTCATCTCTTTATATGATGCCACAATTGCAAATCTCTTATATATTTCCATAATTCCAGTTTTCATCCCGTCAACATCGATTTACCCTTTCATGCTTTAGGGGTGAAGATTTTTCTCTCCTCCCTCTCTGTCCTTCCATGACTCTCTTTCTCCCCCCGTTCTCTCTTCCACTCTTCTCTCTCCCTCTCTCTTTCCGCTTCACCCTCTCCTTTCTTCTCTCTCCGTCTCTCTCTCTTTCCGCTCCCTTTTGTGTCCCTTCCTCTTTTTCTCTTCCTGCCCTCTTTATCTGCCTTTTTCTCTCTCCTTCTCTGTCTTCCCGCCTCTTTTCCCCTCTCTCCCTCTCGCTCTCTTCCTCTCACCTGTAATACACAAATCCATCCTTTTCACATCTCGTTGATTCTGCTATAGAATTGAGTTAAGGAGACTGCGTGCCTGCGGAATACTCAGCTACTTACTAGTTAATTTCGCGAGAAGAAATGCAATCAATCGAATGACTGCTCATCGTCGTCACTGACGGAAGATCTTCTACATCATTTGAAAAACTAACGTCACTCTAGCTATTCTCGTTATACAAGTCTCTCACCTATTGCAATGTGTGCATGTTTGTGTGTGTGTGTGTATTAGTGTATGTGTGTTTGTGTATGTTTAAGTGTGCGTGTATATATGTGTGTGTCGCCGTGTGGCTGTGTGTTTGTGTATGTATGGGGGTGTGCCCGCGCGTTTGTAACGAAATGACCAACACTTGTGGCTATGAATAAATTGTGCAGACAGAAATCGTATACCTTATCAAAGTCACTGCCCTCCCAAACACATCAGCCCCCCCCCTCCTACCATCACCACCACCGCTGCAAACAACAATAACAATAACAATAACACATACTACTGCTACCACCACCCTCATCGCCACCACCACTACCGACTCCACCATCAACACAATCACTGCCAACACCACCATAAACCCACCACCTCCTTCATCGCCACCACCACCACCACCACTACCACCACCACCACCACCACAACAACAACAACAACAACAACACTGCCATCACAACTAGTACCATCATCATCGCCGCTGCCGCCGCCACCACCGCGGCCATTACCACGGCCACTACCACCGCCTGTATCACAACTGCCAGTACCATTGTTCAAGGAAATGCGTACAACATGGTCTACAGAGAGTAATGTGTATAATGTGACGTGTATAGAACAGTGTGTAGGATGTGGTGTGCACAATGTAGTGTGTATATTGTGATTTCTGTACGGTGTGTATATAGTAATGCATATAGTGGTATATACCGTCTGCCGTGTAAAGTTTAATATATATAATATGGTGTATATAATAAGATGTGGTCCGAGTAAACAAACAACAAAGAAATCATAAGGTTTTATATTTGAAAATGTGAGTTTAATGGAGGGTTAGGGTTAATTTAATGGAAGGGAGGGGATGGAGAGACAGAGGGAGGGATGGAATGAGGAAGGGAATGAAGACGTGAGAGAAGGAGAGAGAGAGAGAGGGGGGGAGTGAGTGAGGGAGGGAGAGAGAGAGTGATTGAGCGAGTAAGTGGGCAAGGGAATGAGTGAGAGTGAGCGGGAGAGTGAGATGAAAAGTGAGTGAGTGAGTGCAGTTTGAAATGTTATGCAGACAGTTGGAATGTTATTTGTAAGTCAAGACAACAGTCTAAACTGATTTATCTGCTCCGTTTTAGTAAGAATATATTAGACAGTGAAAGAAATGTATCGATCATTTATGACAGTTTTAATGTACACACGTCTGTCCATTGTTGAAAGTGAACGCCATTAATGTGTCTTGAGTGTATATGCGTGCATACATACATATATACAAACACACACGCACACGTATATATATATATATATATATATACATATATATATATATATATGCACACACACATGTGAACATATATATATGCTCCCCGACTCCATCATCTATCCACCTACATTATCGATCATATATCTCCATCTCATAACCAAATCTGTTTGATAAGGTTTTAATGCGTTGGATGGCCGTTATCCAATAGCAGACGACAATGAACACAGCTCGAGGCAGTGTTGAAATTTCCGTTAATTCAGTGTCAAAGACAACTGGTGAATGTACTGGGGATATTAACAGATTTTGGCATTTGTTTTAGTTTTTGTTAATCTCCATCCATCTTTAATATTGTGGATAAAACGAAAACTATTCTCGGCGCTACATGATGTCTCTAGTCTGGGTTAACAATTGAATTTCTAGTGGACAGTTCTTGACTATTAATGGCTTTTGTGTGGAGTATGTCGATCCATAATATTCACAGCTAGAAGAGTTATTGTTGTCCGTCTATTACACACCACGGTGTTCAGGACCTCAAGTTACTGTTAATGATTTAAGATGACCTTGTAAATATAATTGTTGGCGCCTGTCGAGGAAACCGTTAGAGTTAAATGAAATGATTCAGGTTGTGGCAGTTCTTTCTTTAGGGATTCTCACGTCACTCGTGCTTCCGTGTTTCTTCACAAAACATTGCTTAAAACTGTTGGTATTGAATTTAGCTGAAATCGACTTCTCTGGAGATACAATACATGATATAAAATATCGCCACCCCTGCCAGGACAACTAAAAAGCCGAAGGAAAACGAAAAAAATTCAAAGCTGTTCTTGCCTCATCTAACTTTGTCCACCATTATATTTGTCAGTGAAGCAATATGTGGTTGGCAGTCCGTCGGTTACGACGACGAGGGTTCCATTTGATCCGATCAACGGAACAGCCTGCTCGTGAGATTAACGTGCAAGTGGCTGAGCACTCCACAGACACGTGTACCCTTAACGTAGTTCTCGGGGAGATTCAGCGTGACATAGTGTGACAAGGCTGGTCCCTTTGAAATACAAGTACAACAGAAACAGGAAGAAAGAGTGAGAGAAAGTTGTGGTGGAAGAGTACAGCAGGGTTCACCACCATCCCCTACCGGAGCCTTGTGGAGCTTTAGGGGTTTTCGCTCAATAAACACTCACAATGCCCGGTCTGGGAATCAAAACCGCGATCCTACGACCGCGAGTCCGCTGCCCTAACCACTGGGCCATTGCGCCTCCAACAGTGAAGCAATATAACTGATCGGAAATCACACGAGAATCTCGTTCTTCAGTCGGCGTCTTCAGTTACACTCTTCTTGTGCTTAATCAGTGTAGTGTTCATTAGTACTGTCTCACTTCTTCGTTAGTGTATTCATTAGTATTGTCTTCATTAGTGCAGTCTCTTAATTAGTATCGCAATACACTTTAGTTATTCAGTTGTTTTTGTTGTTGTTTAGTTCCAGAGCAGACCAGATCCAGCAAACATGTAACCAAAGACATTCCAACTGTCTTTTATTCAGGAGGTGTGTTTTGATTCTTCTTTGGACCCTCAACTTCTAGGAGAGTAGCAGAGGTCCCGTCCCGACATACGGCATTCTTTGGCATTTCAAACTGAGCCCTTTCCAAGTCTGAGCATGGCTGATCTCTTCCAGAGAAAAGAGATAGGGGAGGGGGGTAGAGGAAAGAGAGAGAGAGAGAGAGAGAGAGAGAGAGAGAGAGAGAGAGAGAGAGAGA
>NC_068995.1:44645645-44645970 GCF_001194135.2 Octopus bimaculoides | reverse complement strand
ATATAGATATATCAAAAATTTAAATAAGAGCTTTGACACCAATGTCCATATATATTAAAGTTTATTACCTATGTAAACATTTCTGTATAAGGTCAAATTCAACTCTTAATTCAAGTTTAAATAAGTAAACTACCTTACACATCCTCAGAGTAAAAAATAAACAGCAAATAAAATTTATAATCTCTAAGGCTGATCCATATTCAAAATTATGTATGTATGTGTGTATGTGTGTATGTATGTATATGGTATGGTATAAATGTATGGCATATCCAGTGAAACATTCAACCGGATACTGGGCTATCAAGACTGTCGGGTTCCAGACCAA
>NC_068995.1:44644005-44645195 GCF_001194135.2 Octopus bimaculoides | reverse complement strand
GTGTGTGTGTGTGTGTGTGTGTGTGTGTGTGTGTGTGTGTGGTGGAGGGGAGGCTTCAATAGATTTGTATTATCATTTCATCATTAAGAAGATTTATTGTATTAAAGTGTAATCAGACGTAGTTTGTGACTTGCTAAATTAATTGAGTGGAATTGATGAGGATAAGACAAACATATTTACATAACCATCACTAGAGACCGTGTCTAGCTACATATAAGATTCACATAACCCTCACTACAGACGTTTATAATATCCCTGTTCACATTTAAAGCGGCGAGCTAGCAGAATCGTTAACACTTCCGACAAAATACTTAGCGGCAATTTGTCCGTCTTTACGTTCTGAGTTCAAATTCCACCGAGGTCTATTTTCCCTTTCATCCTTTCGGAGCTGATCAAATAAGTACCAGTCGATCAAATAAGTACCAGTCGATCAAATAAGTACCAGATGATTGACATAATCGACGTACCTGCTGCCCTGAAATTGCTGGCCCTGTGCTAAAACTTTGAAAACAATAAACAATATCTCTGCTCACATAACTATTTCTACTCTGGACACAAGGCTTTGAAAATTTTGCGGGGAAGGGGACGAGTCGTTTACATCGATCCTAGTGCGTAACTGGTACTTATTTCATCGACCCTGAAAGGATTATTCTGGCCGTGCCAGGAAAGCAAACTTTTTGTAAGTTCTACTGGGCACTCTATTGCAATTTCCTTTATATTCCTCCTGGTGCCTTCAAACCCCACAATAATTGGTACTATTTTTACCTTCTTTTTCCATAGCCGGGATATTTCGTACTTAAGAGGGTTGTGTCTGTCTATCTTTTCGTCTTCCTTCTTGACTATTCGTGGATCAAAGGGGTATGCAACATCAACTATATAGCATATGTAGTGCACCTTGTCCACCATCACTAGGTCTAGTCTGTTATGCTCTAGCACCTGATCTGTTTGGATTGGGAAATCCCAGAGGATTTTTGCTAGTCTCCGACTCTGTCACTCTCCGCGGTCTGTGCTCATACCACGTGTTACTTCTCTCTAGCCCCCACCAACCCACCCACTTTTCGCACAGTTTCCATCATCATCATCATCATCATCATCATCATCATCACCACGACCACGACCACGACCACCACTACCATCGTCATCATCATCATCATCATCATCATCACGACGACGACGACGACCACGACGAC
>NC_068995.1:44642682-44643922 GCF_001194135.2 Octopus bimaculoides | reverse complement strand
ACCACCACCACCACCACCACCATCATCATCATCATCATCATCATCATTTTTATTATTATTATTATTATTGTTATTATTATTTACAGCAATGATGCTGCATATATTCAGCCGATATATATTTTTGACTCTGATATCCCCTCCTATTTGTACATCGTCCATTTACCCATCAGCAACTTATCACCGACACGGCCACCATTTTCACGTTCACGTGACTCTGTGCATGTAATGTAAAGTAGCGTTTGTTGTGATGCTGTAACTCACTTCTCAATCAAAATGAATGGAACAGCAGATGACAGAGTCTCCTGGAAACCAACACTACTTTCAATAAACTGTTGCTTCTTCTGCAATGCTTGTGTCATTATTCTGTCGGCAGAAATCGATAAGAAACTAGTTTTCCATTTGCTGATTAAGCAAAGAGTATCCGCCAATCTAACACAACAGCTGCTTACTCCTCGTCCTTCAGTCTCTTCTTCTCTTCCTGCCTCGTTCTTCTCCCACCCTCTCTCTCTCTCTCTCTCTCTCTCTCTCTCTCTCTCTCTCTCTCTCTCTCTCTCTGTTCTTTCTCTTCTTTCTCTTGGTTTCACACTCTCTCAGAAAATCTTCTTCCTTTTTTCTGGTTGCTCCAGTATGTTGAAAGATAATTCATTCAAAGCTGTTGAGAGAGGGAGAGAAGAAAGAGAGGGAGAGAAAGAGAGAGAGAGAAGAAAGAGAGAGAGAAAGAAAGAGAGAGATAAAGAAAGAGAGCGAGAAAGAGAGAGAGAGAGAGAGAGAGAGAGAGAGAAAGAGACAAAGAAACAAAGAGAGAAAGAGATAGAAAGAGAAAAAGAGAGTGAAAGAGAAAAGAGAAAGAGATAGAAAGAGAGAAAGAGATAGAAAAAGAGCGAAAGAAAGAGAATGGGAAAGAGAGAGAAAGGGAAACAGAGAGACGGAAAGTGGGAGAGAGATGGCACAAAATATACAGATTTTTGCGTTCCAACTTGGAAAACCTGGTCCGTAACCAGAAATCATTTCTTCCGTATCTTGAAATAATCATGTACCTTTACAAATCGTTGTATTTACTTTACATTTCTTTACATATTTTCTCCATTGAAATCCTCACAGAGGATGTAGAATGAATTTTATCGCTTAACGTTGTTGAAAGAGCAATTTCTTGGCAACTGTTCTACTCAGATAAGCCGTCTTTATATGTTCCTCATTCGTTGGGTAAAGTTTAAGGTATTTTAAGAAAGAGGGAGAGAAA
>NC_068995.1:44634027-44640612 GCF_001194135.2 Octopus bimaculoides | reverse complement strand
ATATATATATATATATAGATTATATATATACACAAGTATATAAGTGTATGTATCTCTATGTAATATACACAAGTATATAATTGTATGTATGTATGTATGTATGTATGTATGCATGTATGTATAGGTATGTCTCCATATATGTGCGTGGATGTTTGCATTGTATCTGTACGTGTGTTGGTGTATTTAACTATGAATATGCATGTGTGTATGTATGTATATATCTGTGCATGTGTGTATATAAGTGTGTGTTCGTATGTGTAAGTGTGTACCTGACAGTGCAACAGATACCATGATGGTATAATATATTCAACTTAATACATTCTTAGAATATCCATAATGGATATCACCGCACTACTAGTACGCTATTAGCACGATACCAACACGATATCACCATGATATCACCCGTTATCATCGCAGTATCAATGCACAATCACCACGATATCACTATGATATTGTCGTGATATAAACACGCTATCAGCACGACGTTATGTATCGATTACAGGCTTTCATTATGTAATAAATGTGAAGTAAAACTATTATCAATTGGTTATTAAATGCGGTTAACATTTATACGAACGGTAAAAGGCGGCGAGCTAGCAGAAGCATTAGCTCGCCGAGCAAAATGCTTATCGAAATTTCGTCCATCTTTACGTTCTGACTTCAAATTCTGCGTAGGTCGTCTTAGCCTTTCATCCTTTCGGGGTGGATAAAATAAGTACCAGTTGAGTATTGGAGTCGATGTAATCGACTAGCTCCCTCCACAGAAATTGCTGGCCTTGTGCCCTAATTTGTAACCAATTGTGTTTATTATTTATCACATACATATTTATGTAGGAGAGTCAAAATGGGTTGTTGTGGTTTTTATAAATTTCTCAGAAGAAATGAATATCCTAACTTGGAACTGAAACCGGATTATGATTTTGAGATGTAATACGATCCTTATTAATAGATAGGTAAGAAGGAACCCTGTGGAGCACCCGTGTTGTGCCTGTAGGATGGGATGAGGGGGGGGATTGTGGGTACCCGTGAGAGTGTCCGGAAAATTCGCCATAAACGGGACATGCTAATATGGTTAAGGTCAAGCAACTGACAAGCAAATCTGTGGTATTGAGCAGAATATTTGCTATAACGATATTTCTGCTCGTAATGGAAAATGTAATGGAAAACAGGTTAGTTTTAAAACATTGATGTCCAGGTTACAAAAGGAGCGAATAGTAGTAATTTCCTTTGATTTCTAGATAGAAGCAAATAGGAAATGACACTTACTGACCGAAGGCAAAAAAAAAAAAATTAAAATTTTGTTATACAATGTTATTCACCAAACTGGTCGCAAATTGCAGCAATACCGTCTTAGATTCCAATCAAACAAGAAGCAAGTAGAGTTAAGTGGATTTTCAACAATCGACCACTTGCAGGGGGTTGAACCAAGTCATTCTGAAACATATTGGTTCGGTTTTATAGTTTATAAGTAAACATTCCATAACATTGAAATCACGGCTGTGATCTAAGTTCTTACTAAATAGGGAATACATCAAACTTATATAGAGAATTAAAAAAATAATCTACAATCAGAAAACATCATCTCTAATATTTCACATTAAATACGAATACATCAGTATTGAAATAGGTGTTAGACAAGTGGATGTAATATCAATCAAGCTCTTTCATGTTGCACTGAACGACAGTTAATCTTTGAAAAGATTAACTGGGATGAAAAATGCAAAACTGGTGAATTTTGAAGTCATTTCCGCTTAGTTGACGATATCGTCCTCTTCTCAACTGATATTCACGAACTGGAACAAATATTAAATGAACTGTACAGTGGAAGCAACAAGGTGGAACTAAAAATGTATGTGAAGAAAACACCAGTCAAAATCAACAAGCATGTAACGAGTGAAGTCATCAAAATCAGCCATGATACTATAGCGACTGAAATTATATTTTAACTTGGGGAGATGATAAAAGTGGAATATAGTCATTGAGAGGAAGTCAAATCCAAGATGAATGGTGTGTTTTTAGAAAATTAAGTGCCATCGTATTATTATCCTGAATAACAGAGTATTTGACTTACGTATTATACCAGAAATAACTTAGGGAATAGAAACATGAGTGATAGAATATGGAACAGACATTTAGAACAAAACAATGAAGTATGAAAAGTTATTTGTTGAAAATCATTCAAAAGTAGAGAAAGAGGACAAAATAGCCCACAAATATGTGAATGATGAAACCTCATCGAATGGATAATAATTTTAAGAGATTTTCATTCTGTTTTGAGTAGATATAGAATGAGAGCCTTCGTCTTTGGTGTGTGCTAACAGTGAGATTAAACATCTCGTAAATGGCGGACGAACGCATCGAAAGTGAATTGTTGAAATCCGATTTTGAGTTAATGATGGTACAACCATGTCGTCGGAATATTTGAACTTACAGGTCATAACCGTAGATATAAAGATTTTATAAGATATAAAGTTAAGTCGTCGTAAGCTGAAAAGTCCTCCATTGTAGTAATAATAATTCCAAGCTATAATTCATAATTGATTATCATCAACTTGTCTATATAGATTAAAAACAGGTTTATGCAAGTATATAATCTTTTTTAATACCACAATATCACCACTAACATCGAATTCAGGAGAAAGTTCACTTTGTTGTGACACTGGACATTGTACATTATTGTGAAATGACTGAAAAAGTTGGTTAAAAAGGTCTGGGTATAAGAAAATTTCTGAAGATTCCTGGAGAAATTTCCATAAGAACAATCTCAACACTTTGTCAAAGACTTTTAAATCAAATCATAAAAGATTAAAAGAATCAGGTTCTGTTGTTCTGCTGTCTTTTCTTGAAGTTGTCTGGCAGTAACATTCATGTGATTTGCGTCACGCTATGGAAATAGCATTAGGACTCCGGCAGGATTTGTTCAGATAATTTGATTGAGTCGAAGCAACTGTATTCGAGACAAGGTTTTACCAGTTGATGATAATAAAAAATCTCACTGTAGTTTCTATAAACCCCATAGAGATCTAATAGGAAGATGGTCACAATATCGAAATCATTAGATTCGTTAGGGATATATTTTCGGTCTCATATTCATAGAATCATTTGATGAAGATGAACTTCCAAGGATGTTCTCTTGTTTGTTCAATTCAGTAAAAATAAAATCAGAGTCATCAGGCATTTATCAGAGGGTAATGTCAAATTCCCAGAGAACTGAAGATGCTGATGGCCACGCTTGCTTTGGGAACGTGGAGCGATGAAAATGGCAGAGATCAGAGGTAGATGTTGGCTGTGTGGAGGCTGTTGAAATGTTCAGCTCAAAAGTTTGAGATTATTTTGTCATCACGTGTTCACTTATCACAATACGAATGAGACACAAACGTACATCTAGAATATACACAGCATTACCTATTACCACACGACAAAGAAATACGTTTGGCACCAGTAGCTCACCGTACACATTGGAATGCGTACCAGGATCAATTAGACTGTCTCTTAGACTTCATATATTTACAGGTGACCTACTGACCTCTCACATAGTCTTCGTATATTCAGAGGAAATCAATTAAATTGTCTTTTAGACGTCATATATCAGAGATGACAAATAAATTATTTCTTAGGCTTTTCTACTGGTCTATGCCTTCCTACATTTGACTGAAAACCAAAGATTTATGCTTCTCCCTATTGTTTTGTTGCAAACTTATGATAAATGGTAATTTAACTTGCAATGTTTTCTGATGCTGTTATTTTAGAGCGAAATTTGTCATAGTCTTTGTAATAAACATTGTTCTTGTGAAAAGCTATCAATTTTCTTTTTATTTCTATTGTCAGTTCTATAAAGGAAAATATATGACTAAGTATATCATGAAGTACTGATTGAATTGTATGGAGTAGAGATAAATTATTTGCACAGTAAGTGTATAACAGAGCAGTTGTCATTAGTATTGTGCAATTTGTTTGCTTTGTCAAATACTTCTAGAATGTAAAACAGAAGAAAACATATAATCTGGCATGCCGTCTCCGCCATCTTACATTGAAACTATTCAACTGCTCAACATGGTCAATAAATGCTGTTCCAGAAGATAGAATAACTTGAGAAATGATGTACGGTGTTTGTTCCGGAGCTGTCGCTCCGATGCTTGCTAATCAAAATAGCTCTGTTCAAAGGATCAGAAAATCATAGAGAAAGGAGAATGCAAAATATCTACAACACCGACTAATCTTTGCCATCTTAAGCAGACGACCATTCAAACGTTCGTTTCATTGAAACTGTCAACTTTATCAAATAGCAAGATTTAAAGGTTCGTCTGTTTTAATGTCTTTTTACAATAAAAGGTGGCAGCGCTACAAAATTTGCAGCTTAACAGGAAAGGAAAATGACTTCCCAAAGGAAAAGATCTAAAACAAAGGCTGGAATTGCCAACCAATTGTGGCTGACGAAGCAATTTCAAATTAGTGTTATCTCTTAAAGGCTACGTTTGTATATGTGTGCATACGTGGGAGTATATGTGTGTGCGCGTGTGCGTGTAGATCTTTCTTTTCTATCTACCTACCTATCTATCTATCTATCTATCTATCTATCTATCTATCTATCTATCTATCGAGTATTATTTTAGCAAGGTTTAAAGTGATTTCTTTTGTGCCGTAAGCTATTTACTATTTTTGTAGTTTTCCCCACCTCCCTTTGATGTCTTAAGCACGTGCTTATTTTGCTCAATGGCTAATCCAACGTTGTCTGCAGCTGTGAACATTTCTTTCAAAGTCAGCGCAAGGAGAATGTCTATAGACAACTGTTTCGAAACCTACAAATTCTCTCTCTACTCTGACTATAAATTCACATTTATACGAATAATTATTCTTACACTTGTTTTCGTTTGTAAAATGTTTAATTGACCACCTGGAGAATCTAAGCACCGGCGCACGCGCGCACACATTCTTTTATTTTTTAATTCTTTTACTAGTTTCAGCTCGAGAGCTGCAGACATTTTACGAGTACCATCCGCATTTGCTGCCCTCATCTGCATTTCCTGCCGCAAGGTAGATTCACCCGGAACTCTTGACAGCAGGAGATCCGGTTTAGTTTTGAAGACTCTTGCAGGCATCCTGTGTAGGTCTCTAAGGGTTTTGAAGAGGACACTGAAGAGCTGCGGTCTCTTGAAACCCAAGCTCTTGCAGTATCTGGTCCAGTGTCTTCGTGGCGATCTTCGGATCTTTGAGACTACGCAGTCGCAATCCATTCTGGAGTTTGTGCAATTTTCAATACCAAAATTTGGCACAAGTCCCTCCAGGATTTTCCAGATGTCTGTCATTGCATATTTTCCCACCTAAACTTTCGTCATTGCATATTTTCCCGCCTTAACTTTCTTAACTTTTTTAGCCTTTCCCTGCAGCTGACCTCTCGCATTGAGACGATCTTTTGGAGGTTACTTCACTGAATTAATTTGAGTCCAGCCGTTAATTTTACACAGTAGTGACCATAGTTTGGAGCAGTAGAGCAAGCGATTGCTCACCAATATCTTTTTCCAATTTTTGTCGCCTGTAACTAAAGGTTTTGCTGACAGCTCCTCGGTTTCCCAAGCGCTCAGCCTTCTAAGTAAAAATAGGCTCGACGTACACATACTTACATAGTACACACACACACACACTCACACATAAATGCATGCATACACACAAACACATCCATCCATCCGTCCATCCATCCATCCATCCATCCATCCCTCCATCCATACATACATACATACATATGAAGAAGCCTTGTATCTAGGTTAGAAACCGGCTCTTTCTATATTAGCAAGAAATCTTGAAATAAAACCGATGACATACACACAAATATACATAGATACATACATACATTCACACACATACATACATACATACATACATACATACATACATAGCTGGTACTCAGTCGGTTACAACGACAAGGTTTCCCATTGATCCGGTCAACGGAACAGCTTGCTCGTGAAATTAACGTGCAAGTGGACACGCACTTCACAGGCCCGACTACACTTAACATAGCTCTCTCTCTGTCTCTGTCTGTCTGTCTCTCTCTCTCTCTCTCTCTCTCTCTCTCTCTCTGTCACTGTCTATGTCTCTGTCTCTCTCTCTGTCACTGTCTCTGTCTCTCTCTCTGTCTCTGTCTGTCTGTCTGTCTGTCTGTCTGTCTGTCTGTCTGTCTGTCTGTCTGTCTGTCTGTCTGTCTGTCTGTCTGTCTCTCTCTCTCTCTCTCTCTCACACACACACACACACACAGAGCATGACAGGTAAACAGACATCATCAATGTTTGAAAGATTTGTCTCCAGAAACAAAATAAATGCCATTTCATGCATTTAAATACTTAATCTAGCATTTAGTAGACATGCCTGGTGCAATTGTTTTGTTTTTTTGTCAGTGCTTTAACCCATTTCGATATCGTACTAATGAGCTTTATCTGCACAGATAAAACGCTATAATCAATGGGTGATTATTTAATTTTGAGATGTCTCGGTACACACACATATAAACACACACACACACACACACACACACACACACACACATAAACACACACACACACACACATATAAACACACACACACACACACATA
>NC_068995.1:44624835-44633966 GCF_001194135.2 Octopus bimaculoides | reverse complement strand
CATAAACACACACACACACACACACACACATAAACACACACACACATAAACACACACACACACACATATAAACACACACACACACACACACCTTACATGACTGCTTTGCGTGATATCACTGCGTTATCTAATTACGCTGTTCTATATTTGTCCGGTTGACTGATTGTTGAAGATTTTAGCATACTAACTTATTGTTAAATATTTATTGACCACTTTGTGATCGATACCTGTTAGCTCTGAAATTAGATTTGCAAAAATCTGCTGCCTTCAACATACACGTCTCTCACCCTCCTTCTCTCTCTCTCTCTCTCTGTCTTTCACTCTCTTTTTGTGTCTGTGTATATATATATATGTGTGTGTGTGTGTGTATAGATATGTATATGTATATATACATATATATATGTATACATACATATACATGCACATACACATACATATACATACTCACATATATATGTGTGTGTGTATATATATATATATATATATATATATATATATATATATATATATATATATATATATATATATATATATATATATATATGTGTGTGTGTGTGTGTGTGTGTGTGTGTATGTATGTATGCATGTGCATGTACTTATGTAATGCAGTAAGTCAGGTCACTCGCAAGATCAACTATTTAGAATAAACCAACATAACCTGTTGCATGGTTACAAGTCGCATCTTCAGCGACTAAATTATATATGTACACACACACACACACACACATACACACACACACACATACACACACACATACACACACACATACATACATATATACATACATACGTACGTACGTACGTACGTACATATATCAATCTGCATGTCGTACTTGAAGCAGGTATAAATATTGGGTCATCCCATAAATAATGCGGTTTTTCAATTGCATGAACTAAAAGTCAGAGGGAAATGAAATAAACTACCTGCACCATCTTACTATAAAAGCTGGTAGTAATTTTATCTCCTCCTTATTCTTAATGCAAGTTTTGAAGAGTGCAGTTCGATTTTAACAGTTATTTTTTCAATGCTATAATGGAAGTGACAAAGGAGCATATTCGGCATATTTTGCAGTATATGGGGACTGGACACAGAAATTTAGAGTCGGAAACTACAGCTGAGAAGATGAGCTTCGTTCTGGAAGATCGGTAGAGCTCGACGAAGACGTCCTGCACACCTTGGTGGAGCAAAATCCGGTCGTATTTGTTGAGGAACTAGCAGAAAATCTTGGATTTGGTCATTCAACCATTCATCGACACCTGCGTACCATCGGAAGTCAGCAAATTGGGTCAGTGGGTTCCTCACAAACTTTCCAAGTCTAGTCGTGCACAGAGAGTGAATGTGTGCTCTTCTTTGCTGTCACGTCTCACGAATGAACCTTTTTTGGACCGAACAGTGACTGTTGACGAGAAATGGGTTCTCTATAAAGATGTCAAGCGCCGAACACAGTGGGTAGGGAAAGGCGCCAAAAAATACAGCTGCCAAAGCAGGTTCAATGTCTGGGCAGCCGTGCTAAATCTTCAGCACCGAAACTGCCGCGCTCCATTGTCTCATTCTGAGATATTTCTTGGTGTCTTTCCCAGCTAAATTCTGATAACAATCCGGTGCAACGACAAAACTACCGGTAAATAATTAGCCAAAGTGATGACCCTTCCAATGAACAAACATCGATAGCATGGAGAGGAGAAACTTGCGTGAAAGAACAGCTAACAGTCTTTCTCAAAGAATCTTGTCCAGACTTGCACATATAATTTCATATACATATTAAGTCTTGACTGATGGCGACCCCTAGCAGAATGATGAACCTCTAGCAGAGGAATGACAAAGACACGTCTTACATTTTCTTCCTTTATATGGTTTTATAAGGGATGTAAGAACTCGCTAACGTAAAAGCTACAAGGCCAGGGTGTCACTGTGCCATGATGTCACTGTGCCATGATGTCACTGTGCCATGATGTCACTGTAGCGTAATGTGCCGTGATGCCATTGTGCCATACTACCGTGGTGTCGTTACGTTGTAGTGCCGTAGTTAGTCACATAGCACCAGAGTGTTGTACTGTCAAGTGCAGCAGTGTCACCGTGCCATTGTACTGCGGGGAAGTAGGTTCTTAGTGTCTCTGTGCCGCAGTTCCTCAGTGTCACAATGTACCGCCGTCAGTGTGTAACTCTTTCAGTCAGCTCTTTCTGTGTTTCTTTTTTTTTCAAATAATAGTCATTGTTTCTAATTTCAGAACAACGCCAACAGTTTTGAGGGGAGGGGGCCTAGTTGATACTATCGACTCCAGTACTTGACTGGCTCTTTGTTTTTATCAATGTCGAAAGAAGGAAAAGTAAAGTTGGCCTCGGCGGGATTTTAAATTAGTTAAGTAGGTAAAGAGCTGAAAAGAAATACCACATGTCATTTTATTCCGACGCGCTAACAGTTCTGCCAGTATTAAAAGTCACGACTACGACGACGACGACGACCACCACCACCACCGCCGCCGCCGCCGTCGTCATCATCAGCATCATCATCATCATCGGCAGCAGCAGCAGTAGCCGCAGTAGCAGCAATCGCAGTCGCAGCAGCAGTAGTAATAACGGAAGAAGAAGAAGAAGAATATGATGATGATGATGATGATGATGATGATGATGATGATGATGATGATGATGATGATGACAAAAACACAATTTACGAATATAAAAGCAACCAACGCTGAGAACATAAAGGACGAGTATAGAACTAACAGGTGCAAAACAAGTAAAATAACCGACAAAAACACATCCAGCTCGAGATCAGCCACACACACAAAAAAAAAAAAAGACTAACAAAAACCAAACAAGGCCGACACATACAAAAATATATAAATAAAAAATGAATATAAGGAAGATCTAAGAATAGGAAATTCTAAATGTGGAAATCATCATTATGGCAGTGTAAAGTTGAAAATAATTCAAGAATTGTAAACAATAGAAGTTTCTATGCATTAACAAAATAGTGAAAACATAGAAAAAAATCCGCAAAGCTACCGTCACAGACTTAATTAAAACAAACACAAACATTAATAACATCAGGTCAAACAAAATAATTTATGCGGCAGTCATTGTAGTTAGAAAGGTAAACGGGTTCTCCTTCAGATCTACTCAAATAGAAATGTCAAAAACAAGCAATGAGGATAAGAAATATATAGAAAATGGTTGTAAAATATTTCAATTCTTAATAAAATCAATACTAAAATTATAGAACTAAAAAAAAAAAAAAGAGAAGGAAAATATACAGCAGAGAATTAAGAAAACAAAAGTAAACGGAGTCAAAGAACACTTCAAACAAAAGATCTTTGCAAAATCGTGAAGGATCTGTTAGTATAAAAACCGACAACGATTTTACAAAGGACTTTTTGATTTCGAAGAAAAGTTTGAAGATGCCTGAATATGCTAAGACTCCAAATTTCTCGTTAAAATGTTTAACAGTAATATTATAAAGTGCCATCGGAGAAGTTTTAATAAGTTATAGACAGAACCAGAGACAACATCTGATTGGATCATTCAGGGGAAAGACATCTTAATCCCCAGGTTTAAAGAAACAGTAATCCCTGAAGAAGCGACAGACCCACAACCTGGCTTCTTATAACTTACACAACTGTGAAAAAAACAAAAACAAAAACAAAAACAAAAACAAAACAACTTGTTTTCGGAAGATCAGAAGTGGTGATGCGAAGGCTCACATGGCTATAATGACCAATTACTGATTAATAAAACCAGAACGGAAGTCTACAGAAGAATAGAGAGCAAAATCTGAATTGGGAGCACGGACATCTTGCGTGTGCTTGTTCCTGGACTACTTGGGTTTGTAGGTGAGACGTTGTGCAAACTGTTATTGATTTAAAATGTCAGCATGGACATTTCTGACAAATCGAAATTTTCTGACAGGTTCGAAATTTCTCCAAGACACCTGATGAAGGCTGGAGAGTATATCAGCCGAAATGTTGTGTTAACAACAAACAAGATGAGGACAAATATCCGTCGAATGTAAATAATATAAATAATGTTGCTATTCAACAGAGTTTGATAAAAACATGTAGTAAGTTGAAATAATTCCTAAGTCGAGCAACAGCCCTTTAAAGCGGTGTCCAAATATGGCTGGAAGTTGATAAAAGAAGTCGATAAAAGCCTAGGAAAAATTATATCAAATAGATTCTCATTTTCTCAATCAGCATTTAAATATCAAGGAACATGATTATCGCCCTTACAAATAATAATATTTTACGAGTTATTCCCCCTGATAAAGTTTCAAGCTACTGTAGTTAAAATTTAATTAAAATATTTTCTACTTGTTTTAGTCGTTTAACTGCGGCCTTGCTGGGGCACCGCCTTGAAGATGTGTTAATCGAATGAACCGACCCAGATACTTATTTTTGTGTTAAGCCTGGTATTCATTATATCGTTCTATTTTGACGAACTGCTAAGTTACAAGGACGTAAACACACCAACATTGGTTGCAAGCAGTGGTGATGGACTAGCACAGACATGAACACACACACACACACACACATGACAGGCTTCTTTCAGTTTCCGTCTTCCAAATCCGTTCACAAGGCTTTGGTCGCCCCGAGGCTATAACAGAAAACACTTGCCCAGGGTGCCACGTAGTGAGACTGAACTCAGAACCATGTGGTTAAGAAGCAAGCTTCTTACCACTCAGTTACGACTGCGCCTATTGATGAATTTTCGAAAATTGATACCATAGCTGAGTGCCGCACTAAATACTTCTCAGTTTATAATCAAATATCATTGCGAGATCAAATCATGCTAATACAATTTTTTAGTTTCATTCTTTCAGGAACGATAAAAATAAATTTAGATAGAGATAATAATAATAATAATAATAATGATAATGATAATAATGATAATAATAATAATAATAATAATAATAATAATAACAACAATAATAATAATAAAAAACTACAAATTTATGGATAAAAATTATAATAGGAAAAAAACTTAATTTTTCAATTATTATATAATAATCATAATTCTTATAAAAGTGTATAATATAATAATTAAATAGGTATTTAATTAGCTTATCTGTTATTTTTATTCTATAGTTATCTAGTGTAGTCATCAATAACTGTATATATTATTATTAATTATAATAATTTTTCAATTATTATATAATAAGGTTAATTCCTATATAAGGGTTTATTATAATTAATAAATAGATATTTGATTGTCTTTTCTGTAATTTTTATTTTTTAATTATTCATTGAAATCCTCGGTCGTTGTATATTTTATTGAATATAATAATTCTTCAGTTGTTATAAAATAAGGTTAATTCCTACACAAAGGTTTATCATATTAAATAAATAACTAGGTAATTAATTATTGTGACGTAAAGTATATAAGTTACTACTAAACATTACGTCTGTAGTTTTAATTCTTTAGTTATTTATTAAGCATACCGAAAAAATTTTTTATATGTTCCGTTAGAACTTAACCAATTTGAATTATTTTGATAATGTTGTGTTGACATAAATTTTCGTACATATCATTATTAATTTTAATATTATATATATATATACATACACACACACACACGCACACACACACACTAGCAGATATACCCGGCGTTGCTCGAGATTAAGATGGTAGCACACTGGGCTACTATCTCATCCGTCAATGTCCAAGATATCTTAGCAGTTTCGCACTTTTAACATTGATACCACTGTGTCTTGGGCAGCGCCAGAGCAGGAGGTTTCTGGGAATAGCTAACAAATGTATACTACACGGACAAAAACAAACAAGACAAACTAAAATAATATAAGTATTGTACGTATACTGCAAACAAATAATATTAATACAAATACAACAGAAAAAGAATAATTATACATATACAATAGAAAAAGGTCCTTCGGCCGTCAAACGGCCATATGTAACGCAAAGGAGAAATGGAAAGTGTCCTAAGGGGCAGAGCGAGGATCCCAGACAGATGTGACTCTGGTCAAAGGTAGGCGAAAAAGAACGACACCGCTTTATGTGGTCGAGTAGTATATCCTTGATTATGTCATATAACTGGTTGCTATTGGTTTCATGTCTACTATTGTACTTAGCAGTATTGGCTACTCGTTTGACCTGCATATAGATATTGCTTGTTTTTATGTCAGGTCTTAATAATAAAACTACTTAACATTAAACTGAATGATTAGTCAATACTTTCTGCAGAGTACATATTTTTCATTCAATTGCAAGAATAGTGTTAACAGTGACTTCGAAGTTTCGGCCAGCTAGATGTCATCTATCTATCTATCCTCTCCTCTCTCTCTATCTTCCCTCTTTCTCCTCCTCTCTCTATATTTATATACATATTAATATATTTTCTTATAAATATATTATTATTATTATTATTACTATTATTATTATACGTGTACAAGGCGGTGGGCTAGCAGAATCGTTAGCATGCCGCGCAAAATGCTTAGCGGTATTTCGTCTGTCTTTACGTTCTGAGTTCAAATTCCATCGAGGTCGACTTTGCATTTCATCCTTTCGGGGTCGGTAAATTAAGTACCAGTTAAGCACTGGAGTCGATATAGTAGACTTACCCCCTCCCCCGAAATTGCTGGGCTGGTGGCAAAATTTGGAATCAAGCTTTATTATGTGCGCGCGTGTGCGTGTGTAGGATTGGCGAATAATACAGGTGTCATCCGTCATACTTACACAACCCCAACAGAACCCTCACCATCACCACCAGCACCACCACTCCAGCAGTAGAAATGACAGCCTTAATGTGATTAATCCACTTCCTAAGTGTGTTTACTACTTAACCTAAAATTTAGCTTCTTTTGTCTCTCTGTCGCCATCTTAACGGAGCTCTTCAAGTCAGGAGGTACCGTTCAGTCGATAATATAACTAAGACGCACATAATTTACTTCTGTTTAATCGGCGTAATTCAGTGAAAATAGACCCAGACTCGGACAATATCGATTACATATTCATTAATATCGAAGTTTTATTGTTGAATGTTCCAAGGAAATTTAATGATTTGTCGATAATTAAGTGTAAAATAAAGAAGAAAGAAATAACAAAATGAAGAAGTTTAACAAAACAAAACATGGAAATATATTACGTTAGTGTTTCATTTATAATACTTATTGCGCAGCTGGTATACATAAGTGGTTTAGAGTACATACATACATACATACATACATACATACATACATACATTCATACATACCAGGCGTGGTCCCAGGAATTTTTCGAAGGGAGGGCACAAAGTCAGAAGGTAATACAATTCCAGAAGAAAAGGGCGTAATAGCATTATTTAAAAGGGCGCACGTCTTTTCTTGAGTGGGAGCACGTCCCTGTATACATACAAACATACATAGATACATACATACGTACATCTCACCAATAATAATTTAGTGCTCTCGGCTTTGTGAGTAAATGCTTCAGTGACAAGCTGAATAAGTTAGGGTTCTCAGAAAAAGAAACCAGTCAAGTTACCCGCACATTACAAATGCAATCTGTAAATGGAACAATAAAAATATGCAAAACTCTTCTCAAGTTTAGAATGTGACATTGTCTTGTTAACTACATTCCAACGATGCAGCTTTGTATCTTTGTTAGAAACCAGCTCCTTCTTCAGATGGAGAATTCAAATAAAAACAGAAGGGAACGTACCTACATGCATACATACATACATACATACATACATACCCTGTTGATGTTGTTGAAAAATGAAAACCTGGATGGGAAGTACTCAGCATACAAAAAAAGAAAAAAAGACTATGTGTAGGCTATATCATGTTTCTGTGGAAGACATCACGCATGTAATTAGCAGTTGTCCTAAAATGTCGTCACGGTCTCCCTATGCGCCCTGATGTTGTCGCTAAAACAATTTACATAGTCTTTTTTTTTTTTTCGCCCGGAAGCTTGAAGAAGATAGTAGAATTTTTTTTTTCTACTCTAGGCACAAGGCCCGAAATTTTGGGGGAGAGGGCCAGTCGATTCGAACGACCTCAATACACAACTGGTACTTAATTTATCGACCCCGAAAAGATGAAAGGCAAAGTCGACCTCTGCGGAATTTGAACTCAGAATGTAAAGACAAAGAAAACAATAGAATTGACGCAAAGCGTAGCCTCTCTTGGACACAAGACCACTACATCACATCACATCACACTTTGAAGGCTATGCGTTTGCAATCTAGGAACAGGAGATTGGTCACAATATACCTGGTGAACAAGAGAGACAGTGACACTCTTGCAATCCCACGGTGCAACCGCATGTGTAGGTTATGTCATGTGTCTGTGGAAGACATCAAGCGTGTAATTAGCAGCTGTCTTAACTAAATCATGTC
The DNA here is from genome assembly GCF_001194135.2 of Octopus bimaculoides. Taxonomy (NCBI): domain Eukaryota; kingdom Metazoa; phylum Mollusca; class Cephalopoda; order Octopoda; family Octopodidae; genus Octopus; species Octopus bimaculoides. Next base: position 44,625,636 of record NC_068995.1, on the reverse strand, counting down.
ATGTTCATAAGAGTTTTTAACCGCGTTAAGAGACCGCTCAAAGGATTCATGTACACGTACACACACACACACACGTACACACACACTGATTATGTCTGCTATTATATGTTTCCTTTTTACAGAGATCCTCCACATAGCGCCTCAAAATCTTTTCACAGTCTCCATCAACTTCATCCAGATACAATCGCCAACACAGATACACTGACGATATACATACATGTATACACACACACACACACACACACACACACATATATATATATATATATATTATATATCGTTAGTGTATCGTATATCCGAAAAAGAAGTACACTCTAAGGTGCAGTAATGTATTTATATGCAGTTAGATATGTGTCCGGTGGTCATACAGTGATCTTTTCGGATCTAATCGATGAATGGGGAATCCCTTGCTTGTAGCATGGGCCTTACGGGCCAAAAGATCCTTACGAGCTAAAAGCAACCTAAGGACGGAGTTTCCCGTTGTCCCATTTTGACCCACGTAGAGTGGTCTAAGGGAGATAACCCATTCTCGTCGACCTGGAGTGTTTATTCCTTTGTTTACTTACGAACTGAGCGTAACGGATTTCTACTTCCGAGGCTTGAAGCACTAAATGGCATTCGTCTGCTAAATCTGACGAGTCGTCCATGGGGCTAAGCCCTTTATGGATGCGAAACCATTGGGCACTCAATGACCGGACATATACTTAACTGCATATCTATCTATCTATCTATCTATCTATCTATCTATCTATCTATCTATGTATCTATCTGTCTATCTATCTATCTATCTATCTATATATA
>NC_068995.1:44623330-44624290 GCF_001194135.2 Octopus bimaculoides | reverse complement strand
TATATGGAGCTTCTTTCAGCTTTCATTTTCCGTCTACCGGAACCCACTTACAGGACTTTAGTCGACCAGGGACTATGGTAGTACACACTTGCCCGAGTTGCTACGCAGTGGAACTGAACCCAAGAACACATACGAGTTGGGAAGCAAACTTCTTAACCATACGGCTACGCCAACGTCTACTTTTTTCTTTCTGCGTTGGTTTTTTTCTTTTTTCTTTCTTTTTTTTAAAATTGTTTCTTTGAAGTTTTCCCTCTCACCATTCCGTCTACAACATTCATCACATTTCTATCCTGTATTTCTTTTGACTTATGAAGACAAGCATTTTGAAGGGGATTCGACTGTTCGTTTTAGCAGTCCATCAACATGATTCTTTGTTTACTCACCCTATTCATCATTCTTCTGTGCACAGAAGTTCAAATTCCACTGCACCGGCCTCAACTGTCATGCAGTAGAAGAGAGGCACTCAAAGGTCACCAGAGTTGACCAGGATTCGATAAATTCACAAACTAACGTCATTTCTTTTCTATAAAGTGGTTTGTGTGTGTGTGTTGTTCGCGTGTTGTATGCGTGTGTGGGTGTGTGGGAATGTGTTTGCGTGTGCGTACCTGTGTGAGTGTGCGTGTGCGTGTGCGCCAGTTCTATATACTAACGTATATAGCAATGAATTGCTTGAACAATCCTAGTCTATTAATGAACTATAAACTGTAAGAGAATGCGCTCAGAAACACGCCGCCACAACACACACACACACACACACATATGTATATAAAACATATATATTCAAATATGGAGATATGGAGATATGTATACGTGTAAGTGTGAATATGTATGTATGTATGTGTATAGACATTTATACCCATATATACATATGTGTGTGTGTGTGTGTGTGTGCGTGCATGTGTACATGTATGTATGCATGTGTGTATATATATATATATATATATATATATATATATATAT
>NC_068995.1:44620155-44623197 GCF_001194135.2 Octopus bimaculoides | reverse complement strand
GAGAGAGAGAGAGAGAGAGAGAGAGAGAGAGAGAGGAGGAAAGGGAAATAAATACATACACGTATGTACACACATTCAAATACACACACGCACACATACACACACACACATGTGAACATTTGCATTTGCCCTAAATATAAAGAGAAAAAAAGCAGGTGTTTAAGATTGCTGGGTATTTAACAAACCGTGCTTAACGGTTTGTATTGCATTTACATGTTTAAACGATTATATTCTCAACAAATTATATGACTGTCATTCTGGCACAGCTGTTCTGTTCTTTCAACTTTGTAGAAAACTAATATGGTGACTGTCGTTAAAATAATATCGCCATTGTTTTTTATGCAAATTTTAACGACCCAATATTATTATACCAAGTTAATACTGAATAGTTTTAATTACATTATAATATCTTCTTTGTATACTTGTCTATATACGTATGTATTTATGTGTCTATATGTTACAGTTCTGTTTTTTTTTTTTTCCAGTTTGCTAGTTTATATTCAGCATTAGACTTTGTACACGAAGTGTTTTCAATTGAAAACAGTTCAGATTTCACGTAAGAACAATGACACGATCCTTGAAACGATGAAGAGACAGTTAAAAGAGCAAGAATCAGTTGTTACAAGTTTATTACAGATTTGTTATAATGGAAAAAACATCTCCTTTAACGGAAGTCAACTCAGCTAACCACACCAAGTACGAAACCATTGATGAAACTATATCGAAAAGTACTGCAATTCTTGGCCTTTTGGTTGGAACATTAACGTCCTGTGCTTTCTGTTATGTCTACGTTGGACGAAAACTCGATGAAAATCGGACAGATTCGACAAAAAAGACGAGAATTACTTGGCAAAAGCTCTTCAGCTCTCTTAATATGTTTAGTGGCGGAATATTCTTTGGAATGTCTCTACTTTTCCTACTCCCAGAATCTTCGTTCGATCTGGACTTGTACTTTAAATCAATGAATAAGAATTATACGTATCCATTCTGTGAAATGCTCGTATCAGCAGGTTTTTTTCTCGTGTTGTTCCTAGAACGTAGCGTTACCATTCTGTATAAAGTTTGGGAAAAGAGGAACAAATCTAGTGATGAACAATCAAACCTTCAAGACGGGATAAAATCGCCAATACCATCATCGTCGACATTGTCATCACCATCGTCGTCACCACCACAACATCAACATCAACAAACATTATCACAGCAACCACTATCATCACCATCACTACCAACAACATCAGAAGTAATTGAACTAACAACGATCACTTCAAGAAACGATAAAAGTGAAAATAAAGCCACAACCGAGAACCATTCTAGAAAGAATTCTTCAAGAAATATTTGCCTTCATATTGTTGATGAGGAAGTTCTACCATCTGACTGTAAATACCAAAATACCGCCGAGCGTTGTTTAATTTCCAACACGAAACCTTATAAATCAGGAAAAACATTTAAGGAAAACCGGGCCAACTTAGCAGAAACCATCGACGAACTGTGTATTCTTATACCAGATCAATGTGTATGTTCGATCGAGAATCACTTGGTAGACTCCCAGAATGGCAGATTCGTTTGCCAAGATATCAGCAACAAGGAGAAACTATTTTGTCGTAGCCATTCTTCAATTGGGATTTACGGTTCCACCGTCACAGATCAGTCAAATATACCGTTACATTTTGCCAATGACAACTCGTGTTATCATAATGATGAATATTATTCAGCACAAAAACATGAAGAAAGACCCGTGAAATATATTTCAAACGTCCAAACAGCAGAAGAAAATACGCCGGTCGAAGAGATAGAAGAGAACGACAACCTCCGCCAATCGGGTGCTATTATTTTACTCGTAGTGTTGATATTTCACTCATTTTTTGACGGAATTACTCTGGGATTACGGAAAGAAGCAATGGATATTTTTACCATTATGTTTGCTCTCATTTTCCACAAATGTTTAATAGCCTTCAGTTTGACGTTGAAACTGCGAGAAACATTTACTGATCGTCTGTGGAGAGTAAAGCTTTGGTTGATAATCTTCTCGTTTATTTCTCCAATCGGAGCAACTATTGGATGGCTACTTTCTAACAGTCAAACGAATCCGTTGGATTTCCACAAAGGACTTTCTGGAACTCTCACAAGTATTTCAACAGGTACACTTTTTTACGTGACATTTTTTGAAATTCTCGGTCCGGATCTGATTAACCATAAAGGTAACTTTCTTCAAATATTATCAATACTGATAGGTTTTGGCATCATGGCCTCTCTCAAGATTTTATAAAGCTAGGCCGCTGATTCTCAGACAAATGGTTCTTGTTTTATTTATTTATTTATTTATTTTACCTCCAGACTCATATTATTGTAATAGAACTCTGGTCTACAACACATAACATTCTCATTTTCATTTGTGAAAATCTTCACCGCTTCAATTTGACAATATTTGGTTGCATTCGATGGTCGCGGGTTGTGTATTGCCAAATGTTTAAACCGAAACGATAATTACATCTATGTGACTCTGTTGTAAAACATCCAACAAACAACTTGGTTTTGGAGGACCAATATTTTCATACATGGAAATAGAAATGTATTCATTTTTATGACTGCAAACAAACACACAAACCATATTAACAATTCTCATCTAAAAGATGTCTCTATTCATTTAATTTTACATTAACAGAACACTTGTCCTCTTCACGAGAAACGTGGCTTCGCGTCCTACGGGTGACAGCCTTCGATTTTTTCTACCCCAAGGTTATTATTTTTTTTTTTTACCCAATAGCTGTACGCTACTATTTATAGCTTTATTTGCTTCGAGATTCATTGTTCCAAAAATTCCATATTCTTTTACAAAACACATATTTTATCTGATTAACTCATTAAAACTACACTTTACCCGATCAACAGAAATTTCTTTTCGTATTTTATCTTTCACTTGTCTTTCTAATGAAACTTTATTTGTGAGGGGAGGGGCGTGTGTGTGTGTGAGTCTGTCGTTGTTGTTGTTATTGTTGTTGTTTCTGTTATTGGATTCTTATTTAATATGTATAAATTAACCAA
>NC_068995.1:44619309-44619828 GCF_001194135.2 Octopus bimaculoides | reverse complement strand
CATTTTTACCGAACCGCTAGCTTATGGGGACTGTCCAGCGATGGCGGGAAGGACAAACACAGACACAAACACAAACACACACACACGACGGGCTTCTTTCCGTTTCCATCTACTAAATCCACTTACAAGGCTTTGGCCGGCCCGAAGCTATACAAGAAGGCATTTGCTCCACGTGTCACGCTGTGGGATTGAACCCAGAACAATGTTGTTGAAAAGCAAGCTTCTTACCACACAGCCACGCCTGCGCCTATGCTTTTTTTCCTTTGTTTTTGTTTTTTGTAAACTACAACGATCTTTTCTTCCTTCTTTTTCTTCCATGGAATCAACTTCAGAATATTACCAGAAAATGTATTAATTTGTGTCTTTATAGTAAATGTAATTTTAATACAAAATTTGGCTATCGTTTACATCCTAAAATAAACATCTCTCCCTCCCTCCCCCTCTCTCTAACACACACACACACACACGTATCATTAGAACCCATTATTGTGGCAAAGTGGAGGCGCAATGGCCCAGTGG
>NC_068995.1:44615354-44619026 GCF_001194135.2 Octopus bimaculoides | reverse complement strand
AATACCTAAAGTTCCACGAGGCTCCAGCAGGGGATGGTGGCGAACCCTGCTGTACTCTTCCACCACAACTTTCTCTCGCTCTTACTTCCTGTTTTTGTTGTACCTGTAATTCAAAGGGTCAGCCTTGTCACACTGTGTCACGCTGAATATCCCCGAGAACTACGTTAAGGGTACACGTGTCTGTGGAGTGTTCAGCCACTTGCACGTTAATTTCACGAGCAGGCTGTTCCGTTGATCGGATCAACTGGAACCCTCGACGTCGTAAGCGACGGAGTGCCAACAACAACAACAATTGTGGCAAATGAGCCTAGATGTGTAAGGCGTCTAGTCCGGCGCTGTTTTGCCTCTTCTCTAATAACACCAATAAATATCCTTTGTACAAATACAATAAGTACATTCTTCGACCTTTAACGATCAATTATTTTATTGCATTTTGTTTTATTTTAATGTCAATTAGTAGACAATAGCGTCGGTCAATGTTTAAGAGTCTACAACAAGCAATCACTGGTTCACCAGTTCATTTCCTTGTCTCTCTGTAACACATGGAACTTTGTTCGATGAACACCAGTTTTTCGATGCAGTTTTTTTACAATCTTTGCCAATACATAGCAAAAAGGATACACACACACACACACGGGAAAAAACGGGAAGAGAAACGCGAAGATGATTGAAGCAAAAATGGGACGAGAAAAAAGAAAAGAAAAGTAAGAAAACCAAGACCTTTGTTCTGGTTTTCAAATAAGTCGAACGGTATGCAATGAGCCTAAAAGATTACTTGGAAACACATGGCACGTTATATAAATCTGCCAAATAATTGTACCTCTACAGCATGAAATTATTTGGAGCTTTTATAGTACAACAAAGAATGAATAAAAAAGCAACTTTCATCAATAAATATCATCCACAACTTAACATGAACATAACATAATACAGAACACTACTAACCTTACCAATAATACCACTAACACCCATATATTCCTTACACCATTCATATTACAGTATTATATTGACCCTAGTTGCACCATGTCCAGAACAACTTACCTCCCTTACACAATCTTTTTACTCAGGGCCTAGTAGATCTGACACTGTTTGATAAATCGGTGTGCATTCAAAGCCAGTGAACAGCAATGACGATACCCGTTTGACTTTGAATCCCCTTAACAATTCAAAATAATGAATTTAATTCCTCTTAATTCTACCTAAGGTCATCTAATTGTATTTATTTATCGCTACTTTTCATAAAAAAAGGCCTTTATTATTATTATTATTATTATTATTATTATTATTTTGATATTCAATGTGCATTTTCGCTTTTTTTCTTCTTACCTTCCCCATATCTTTTCCACGTGTAGTTTCTATTTTCTTTTTGAAAAATATTTCTATTATATATATATATATATATGGAAAAAAAGTCAAGGTAGAAAATGCTAAAATAATTTAATAAAATACATTTCAGTACCGGTTTCAGTCACTGAGACTTTTGTAACTGTAAGTATGGAAAACAATTCAATTTTGGAAAAATTAAAAGAAAAGATTTTTAAAAGAATATTTGCATAGTATTCAAATACAAGGGGTATTTTCCTTGTTTCTGCCTGTCTCTGTCTCTCTTGTTTACTCTTGTGGGTTCGAGGTCGTTGTGAATTCTTGGCAGGGAAGAAGAAGAAGAAGAAGAAGAAGAAGAAGAAGAAGAAGAAGAAGAAGAAGAAGAAGAATATATATTGAGTTCATTAAATGATATTTATCTCTTACTAGATGGAGTACTTTTTTTGGTGATCCTACCAATAACGGGACAGTAAACTATGTGTATATGTCTATGTGACTACGAATGTATGTGTGTGTGTCTGCGTGTCTGTCTTTCTGGGTGTGTGTGTAGGCAATGTTTCGGTATTAGCACATGACGTCGTGTGTGTGCGAGTGTGTTTGTTCAGCTCTGTCGAGCAGATGAAAGAGAATGTTACACACTCACTCATGACGTCACAGATTTTTACCGAAAGTCATATACATACATACATACATACACACATACATAGATTTCTACATACATACATGATCATGATATCTGGTACTATATACATATATACACGATCATATACATTTATACATACATGATCATGATATCTGGGACTATAAAAAATCTGCAAAATTTAAACAAGAACAGAACAAGACGCTATCTTTCACAACCTTGCTACCAAGCAGGTGACCGGTCGAAATTTATGCTAAATTAAACAAAAACAAAAAAACACGCGCGCACGCACACACACACACACACACACACACACACACACACACGTGCATACATACATACATACATTTCTTTGTAGATGACCTCAAGATTTAGGCAAAAAAATGCTAACAATGCGGAAAACAGCTGGAATTATTCTCTTACTATCTTACTTGTTTCAGTCGTCTGACTGCGGCCATGACACTTTCAGCTGACATAGGAATGGAATTTGGCCAAAAGAAATTTTCATATTTAATTGTTGAACGGGAAAAATCAGTCCTCCTGACCCAAAATCTGTGCATCAACAGAATCACTATCTCACCTTCCCCGCACAAAGAATGCTATAAGTAACTAAGGCAATAATGAAAACATCATACGAAGGACTTTGAATAAAGATAGAGCGACCCAAGAATATTATGTCTGACTTAGACAAACATGCAGTCGGAACTCTCTTCATACAACAAGACAATATCCCACAATATGAAAGATACTGACATCAAGTGGAAATCTCCACAGAAATAGTAAAATCGACAGATTCGACCTAAGGATGGACGAAGGAGGTAGAGGCTTGTAAAAGGTTGATTTGCTGCAATAGAGACATTAGTCTCTCTCTATCACTTTTCAACAAAATTATATATTAAGAAACAGTAGAACAATTTAACAACATAATAAAAATAAGTTTTATTTTTGATGATGCTTGGTTTTACAAATCCTGTGTCATTCAGCTTAGCAGCCGCTGGTTAACTTGTAATCAGTATTGGAAGGTTAAGAGCTTCCTTGATGCATGCCAGAGGAGCAAGTAGCTATCACATTGATGGCATCGTGCTGAAGAGTGCTTCGTTGAGGAGCAAGGTGTCGTCACGTCGAAGGTATCGCGCTCAAAAGAGTTATAAAACGAAAGTAACTCTTTAAGTACTAGTTTTACTACGCATGCGCACTCGAGGGGCTTCCAGGAAGGTAAGTCCCTTGCGCATACGCAAATTGTACTTCCTCAATGGCGGCTATAATTTCGCGCCACTACAGGCTTGAGATCAGTACAGACAGCCTTCGAATGTTGTATAATCTCTCTCAGACAGCACTTGCTAAACAATAGCAGAAATAATATATACATTAACTTAGTGCTGAAAAGTGAAGAAAACAATACCCTACGCGTTGGCAGCAAACTCCTCGGGAAGAACTCTCTTCTTGATTAGCTCCCATACAAACTCAAAACAGCCAGGCTAGCATACCTAACCGAAGACCTGGAAGTAAAACTCTAAGCATATCATAAAGAGACCATGCATGGATATGTTTCCTTAAGACTTGAAGAAAGCAGTAATATCGACATGAAACGCAGCCTTTCTTGTACTTGTGACCGCTATATCACATCACCTTTCGAAGGCTATGCGTTTGCAATCCAATTACAGGAGATTGCTACAAAAATTGTTGTTGTTTGGCACTCCGTCGCTTAC
>NC_068995.1:44609297-44612320 GCF_001194135.2 Octopus bimaculoides | reverse complement strand
AATGTTCTGTTATAAACAAAACCCCCCAAAACACCTGTTTTTATATAAATAAGCTAGATCTCTGTATTTTCACAGTTATATTTGACAAGTTCGAAAGACGAACGAAAGCGCTAATATATGTATAAAATAAATGAAAGAAGTTATTCCAAAATTCTGACGACTTTTTTTTCAATATATATATATAGAGAGAGAGAGAGGGGGGGGAGAGAAAGAGGGAGAGGGGGAGAGAGAGTAGTGGTACAACACAGCACCGATGTTTACTGGAAATAGCAGTCGACGCTATAGTAAAACTTCAATGTGTATATATTGGCAAAGAGGTGTGAGGGTAGCAAACATAAAAAATTTTTGTCTTACCTCTGGGAAGAACATTAGAAAAATGGACAACCAAAATCGGATAATCCAGTACCTAGGATTATATAATAGAAATATGTTACAAAAACAAAATAGAAATTACACGTGGAAATGTAAGGGAGGAAGTAAGAAGAAAAATAAGCGGAAACGCACATTGGAAATAAAAAAAAGTAAAGGCTTTTATGAAAAGTAACGATAGATATATACAATTAGACGAACTGAGGTAGGAATAAAAGTAGTAAAAGTCATTATTGTGAATTGTTAAAGAGATTCAAAAGCATACCGGTTTCCTAATGTTATTTATCATTGCTTTGAATGCACACCGAATACTGAACGGTGTCAGGTCTACTAGTCCCTGAGTAAAAAGATTATGTGTAAGGGAGGTAAGTAGTTCTGGATTTGGTGCAATTAGAGTAAATCTAGATCTGTAATGTGAATGGTGTGTGGGATGTATGGGGGTTAGTGGTATTCAATGGAAGGTTAGTAGTGTTCTAAATTATGTTATGTGTTCATATTTAGTTCAGGAAGATATTTATTGATGAAAGTTGCCTCTTTATTCATTCTTTGTTGTGTTGAGGTGTTCTGTGAACATTGATAGAAGGGAAAAATTAGGAAATTAGGATTAAGATTCCTCGCACACCTTTCTATGTGTCCACTGACCTGTATCTGTCTGTAATGTGGGTGGCGGATTTGTTCTTCGTGGAGAGTAGTCATATTCCTGTTTGGCCAATATAGTAATTACTGCACCCTAAGCATGTAATGGCATAGATTAGATTTTCCGAGGCACAGGTGAAATTTGATTTAATCTTAAAGATTTCACCTTGTTTAAAATGTAACTCTGAACCCTCCAAAAGGTGGGGGGGGGCAAGTACCACAGTTAGGTCGACCACATTTTTTCACTTTTGGTTCTGTTGTTAAAATGGATATAGTCTTGCGCTGGTTAATATTTCTTTCAATGATTTAGGTTGCATTTTACTTTTGATAATTTTGTGTGAGCCAGTGTAACATTATATATTACACGTGTTCTCGTGTAAATCTTCTCCAAACCTACCAAATGATTTAAACTCACTCGTAGTGTCTACAACCACAGTAGACTACACTTCCTTGTAGTTTATATTCGTCTAACATATTTACAGTTCCATGGATCTAGTTCAGATCTCGAAGGAGTCACAGATACAACCACTAAGATGATATACCAATAAGAAACAACTCAACTGACGCCTATTCTGGCAGATCGCTTTCTTTCCAAATGAAAGATTTTTCGCTGATGTACTTGTCTCGCAAATGATTTGGCCGGAAACTAAAACAATTACAGTGTAGAATACACATATTAGCCATTCAAAATCTGCTAATTTCACTTGAAGTATTTAATATTTCGTGTCAAAATTTTCGTCACACTAACTACAACCTGGTCACTGGCACATTTCCATGGCATTATAAAACTTTTGACACCAAATAATAAATGTTTAAGTGAAGTTAGTTTTTTTTTAGTGTTTTTGAAAGCTTTTTCCATGCCGTAATTGTTAAAACGTTTTCGTGTAGAGTCATATTTAACACGATCGAATGTACTCAAACGTGAGAAGGCCTTTTGCTGCGGAGCTAGTTTCAGAGCAAAAAAAAAAAAAAAAAAAAATTCTCCTCTTTAACATGTGTAAAGATATAAGATGGGATGGGATGTCTTTGCATATGTCTAACTGGAGAAAAATTTCCACGGGACTAGCTCCGTAGCGAAAGGTCTTTTTACATTCGACTGCACTTGAACGTGTTGAATATGACCTAACACGAATGTTCCATTCAATGCTGCTTTCGTGCGACATTATTTCATTTTAAAAAGTTTTGTTTTTCTATTAATTTTTCTCTTTTTGTTTTGTAGCTCTAATTGATGAATATACTTTTAGTGGTTTTGTTATTCGTTTGATGGATGGAAAAATAGAAAAGGGCAATGGTGACACGCTTCTGTTGCCAGCAAATCAAGTTATTTCGAAACTAGAGGGCGTTACTGCACGGATAGTTAGTCGAGCACGAGATGCAATTGTGCCCGAGCTTGAAAAGTATTATAACATAGAAATGGAGATTGGTACTACGCTGATTACAAATGCTGGTCCATTGAAATTTAACTACATAATTCTTCTAGTTCTTCCGCAATATCGATTAGACAAAAATTACGATTATCAGAATTCGTTGATGAAACTGTCATTTTCCATCAGAAAGGCCGTCAATTCGACCCAAAATGTACAAGCAACTGAGATTGCAACATCAATTTTGGGCATAGGTAAGTTTTTAAACATTATTACGATAATATTTTCTTCACGTGTAGTTAGTTATAATAATATCCTCTCTACATTCACTTCCATTGTTCGCCCGATCTACTTTCTGCTTTCGAACATGTACCATTTCGAACCCTCTTCGGCTCTTTTCCGACAGTTGTTTTTTGTTAGACATTGTATGTCTATCTCTTTCTGTCCCCTACATCTGACACAGATCCTTAAAGTTGCGCGACCCCCATCCTTTTGTATACGGTTCATAACAAGACGAATTGTGGCGGATAAATAAAATGTGTATGAAGTTACTTTTGCCTTCTGTCAATTCATCTTTTGGTGCATATCACGAAGTTTTCACTAACCTGTTACCATTACGAATTACCACTTCATCCTATATATATATATATATAT
>NC_068995.1:44607965-44608842 GCF_001194135.2 Octopus bimaculoides | reverse complement strand
TAATCGTATTTCGGCCAGAGTTCTTTCGTTACACTTCTGTGACCTCATCAGATCGATTTCAGTTTTGACAATTGTTATTGATTACACTGTGTAACACGATTTTTGTCCTTGGGTAGCAACTGTTATTTCTTATTTGCTTACCCCTAGAAAGTATGAAAAATGGCTAATATTTTCTTCAAACTTTGCTTTTATTACATTTATTCAAATCCCAAAGAATTCCTCAACATATCCCAAAGAATTCCTCTTCACGGTGGTGCACCAGCATGACCGCAGCCACTTGGCTGAAACACATAAATAAATAAATAAATATGATGCTCCCCAACTACTCCAGCTCATGATCAGAGATACACATGTTATCGATCACTAAATGACATGCTCACGTGGTTTAAAGTAAAGGAACTGACAAGCAGATCTGTGGTGTTGAGCAGAATATTTGCTGTAACGATATTTCTACTTCAGTAACTCAGCGTTGAATGTGTCTGAAATGTAATGGAAAATAGGTCAGTTTCAAAACACTGATGTCCAGATCACAGAAACAAAGCTTGAAGGAAATTAGTAGTCATTCCCTTTAATTATTAGAAAGAAGCAAATGAGAAATAACACTTACTGACCAAAGACAAAAGCAATTAAAATTTTGTTACATAATGTTGTAAGTGGAATCTTATCTTTCTCCGTTTGTTTAAATTGTTCTGGGGCTTTCTCATTACTATTCTGCGACCTTTTCTCTCGACTTTATGAATAATTTCTGTTTCCAAAGAGATTCCTAATAATCCTTTCTACTATAGGCACAAGGCCTGAAATTTGTGGGAGAGGGGGCAAGTCGATCACATCGACCCCCAGTGTTTGACTGGTACTTAATTTATCGACCCCCGAAAGG
>NC_068995.1:44605991-44607232 GCF_001194135.2 Octopus bimaculoides | reverse complement strand
CCCCCAGTTATAAAATTCATCACACATGCTTTTCGTCTCTTTTAATCCATGAATCATCCATGAACATCCTTCAAATCACGTGAGAGTCAAATTAAACAACACGTTTTTTAATGATTCTTTTTTATCCATAGAGAAGGGTTACTCTCCTAGCTTATGTGCTGAAGCCTTCGTGGAGGGTTTACTGTGGTTTTCCGATAGGCCCAATATAAAACAGAAGGAACAGATTTTCAATATCTACTCAACGAATAAAGCCGCCCTAATCCTTATGGCTTTAGCTATTGAAAAACGAGTATATCCATATGGTAAGAGAACTGTTTATAGTGACTTATTCCAAGTCCGCAAGTGTAGGATTTTGGAACCTTCAACCAATGCTGTGATAGTTGTTGTTTCAAGGTCTGCCTTTGAAGATATTCAACGACGTGCGAGTAACGTTAGAACTCGTGAATACAGTGTTTTATGTAAATCTGACGATAGTATTCACATGATAGCCGTTGAACAGATAAATGGACGGTCGGTAAACGAAGTGATGTATGTTGCTGCACCCGGAAGCAAAGACATAGCTGACTACAAACATTTTATGAGAGTACTCATCGACCAAATGCAAAGAACTTTTCAGAGAAAACAAAAGGATATTTCAATAGTTCTAGACTTCGGTGAGTATTGGATTTCGATATTCCTTACACATACGTTTCTAACACTAGACCAAATAGGTGTTTCTAGCTAATTTCGGTTTGCTGATTTCAAATCTATAATTAGATTTTTTCTTTCGCGTCTAGATTTTGTGTAAAATGCAAATCACTTAGTAAAACGCTTCGGGTGACTGATTGAGCGCAGGGGTGGTAACTCTGCCAGCGGAATTCTATTGTCTGTCTTAAGGTGGAAAAAGGAGGAAAGACATTCCTGTTCGTTATTTATTTAGATATTCTTAACATAGAACGTGGCATGGAAAAGTAGCTTAGACGGCTTTCGTAATAGAAACAGGTGAGAAAAAAAAAAATGAAAAATAGGGGTTTTCGGTTACACAAAATCTGGATGTGATAGAGAAATTTAGATATCTGATCTGAAATTAACATCAGAAATTTGGTAGGAATCAGTAGTTTACGTGTCTGTAACAAACAAAAATAAAAAAAAGTTGAAATTTGTTGTCGAGTGTAATAAATAAATAATGTGATTATTACTGCGCGCGACACACACACACACACACACACACACACACACACACACACACACACACACACACA
>NC_068995.1:44605418-44605909 GCF_001194135.2 Octopus bimaculoides | reverse complement strand
ACCTATACACATACATGTATCAATACACACACACACACACACAGCACGAATAAACACATACAACTTTCGCACATAAACATACACAATACACACGCACACTATAGGGTCACACACACACACACACATACACGCCCACACACACCATTCGAACAAGCTCACATCAACTACTACACACAAGAGTTTGCACACGCACACACACACACGATAGCCTCACACACATATACACACGTCTATACGCACGTGCGCACACTCGCCCCCCCCACATACTTACACAAGGCGGCGGGCTGGCAGAAACGTTAACGCGCTGGGCGAAATGTTTAGCGGTATTCGTCTGCCGTTACGTTCTGAGTTCAAATTCCGCCGTGGTCGACTTTGCCTTTCATCCTTTCGGGTCGATAAATTAAGTACCAGTTACGCACTGGGGTCGATGTAATCGACTTAATCCGTTCGTCTGTCCTTGTTTGTCCCCTTTGTGTGTAGCCCCTTGTGGG
>NC_068995.1:44603473-44604592 GCF_001194135.2 Octopus bimaculoides | reverse complement strand
TGCCGTTGTTTGTCAACAACAACTACCCGTGTTACTCTTATTTATGACATCGTTCATGCGTTTGTACTGGTTTTAGCTTTAGGGTTTTAGGGTTAGGGTTCGGGTTTTAGAGTTAGGGTTCGGGTTTTAGAGTTAGGGTTAGTTTTAGGATTACGGTTAGGGTTATGATTATTTTTGCCATAACCTCACTCATAACCCTAACCCTAACCCTAAAACTCATAACCCTAACCCTAACCCTAACCCCAAAGTGTTGCCCGTCAAACCAAAAAGATCCGGGGAATTTTCGGTACAGACGTAGTTTTAACGTTAATCATTAAAATCACACCAGTTTCAGGGGAAGCTTTAATCCTAACTCGAATTCTAAATGTGCTCTTGAGAGCATAGTTTCACCTATTTCCGCAATTGTTCCAGAACCGCCTATCAATGCTAGGTTAGAATGGAAACACGCAGTAATTACGATTTCTAGTATGTCGATAATGATAGCTTTTGATTGTCTAGAAATGGTTAGAAATCCTTATCTTTAAAAGATTCGTAACCATTCTATTGTTAGTTTCTGAAAGAAATGGGCGTGAGTCTCCTTAAGTAGACAGCAAAACTATTTGTGGAGAAATTTTTTAGAATAAATAGGACCCAGAGAATCAAATGGAAAAGATTGGCGACTTCTGATTTATACGGGGCTCTTCAGAGAAGTCAAATCAATGACAAAAATCATTTTTCTGAATCTTTTGATATTTAGTTGCAAATATTTCTCAGTTGTCGTTGTTGGCACTCCGTCGCTTACGACGTCGAGGGTTCCAGTTGATCCGATCAACGGAACAGCCTGCTCATGAAATTAACGTGCAAGTGGCTGAGCACTCCACAGACACCTGTACTCTTAATCTAGTTCTCGGGGAGATTCGGCGTGACACGAAGTGTGACAAGGCTGGCCCTTTGAATTACAGGCACAACAGAAACTGGAAGAAAGAGTGAGAGAAAGTTGTGGCGAAAGAGTACAGTAGGGTTCGCCACCATCCCCTGTTGGAGCCTCGTGGAGCTTTAGGTGTTTTCGCTCAATAAACACTCACAACGCCCGGTCTGGGAATCGAAACCGCGAGCCTATGACCGCGAGTCCGCTACCCT
>NC_068995.1:44593320-44603320 GCF_001194135.2 Octopus bimaculoides | reverse complement strand
ATGGTTTCGAGGAAGAAGAAATAAGACTTTGTGATTGGTGCATTTGGCTTAATTTATATACTAGAGATGCATGAAAATCATAACAAGATTCGAAGAAATTTGTTGTTACACTTTCATAATTTTCTTTCTTCTATTTGAAAAAAAAAAAGGGGGGGGGGATCTTTCTTGAAATATCAAAGGGCTATTAAATAACCTATGTAAGCTAATACAATAACTTTTCTCTTCGTTTTCATTTACTGACATCACCTCATATAGTTTATCTAGTTCCACAAACTTGCATTGCTCAAAGGTAGGTTTTTTTTCCCAAACATTTATATCATTTATGCATATTGCAATGATTCAAGCAAACTAATTATTGTTTTAAAGGTATTTAAAAACTTGTGCTTGATTTGTTTTTCTCACTAGTAAATATCCTGTTATTGTTGTATACTATCACTTCAAAGACATCATTAAAATAACATTTTATATTTTATGACTTTTTCAGATGGTGCTGTTCTGCCTTTTCTTGGTTAGTTTACGAATTATTATTTTTATTTTTAACAAAGCAATTAAAACTGATGATATAAAACTGACTAATTAACTCGTAAATAATTAGGATTATGGTTAATCAATTTGTAAACGAGTTGTAAATGAATGTTAGGCTACCAGTGACGCCAAATTGCAGAATATGTCGTATCTATTGTCTTGTTTGATTGTGGCCATGCTGGAGTACCGCCTTGAAAGGTTGAAAGTCTAGTACTTATTCTATAGTTCTCTTTTGCTGAACCACTAGGTTACGGAGACGTGAACAAATCAACACTGGTTGTCAAGTGGTGGTGTGGATTCCACACAGTTTCTGTCTATCAAATTTATTCACAAGGTATTAGTCGGCCCGGGGTTTATAAGAGAAGACGTTTGTTCAAGGTGTCGCGCTGTGGGACTGAACCCGAAGTCACATGCTTGCAAAGTGAGCTTTTTAACCACATGGCCATTCCTGCGTCGAAAAAATGATTTATTACAGAACCTAGACAAAAATAGATACTTTGAACAAACAACAACTATACTATTGGCATTATAAATCCGAGTATTAACCATGTTGTATATTTAAGGGCGTGTAACTCTTACAAATGAATTTGTGTAAAATGTTGACTCTTGTCACGTCACGTCACGTCACGTAAAGGAAGGAATTCATCAATCCTAACATTTTGCCAAGCCTTTTATTGTTTATTTTCAAAGCAGAATTTCTTAATAAATAATCTTCTGTAATGACATTGGGATCTATTTTAAAACGGGGGCCACATTTTTCATTAATGTTTTACGTAGTAAAAAATTGTCTTATTTCGATAATTTCAACCAATCACTGACAAGTATTCAGTTGTTTATATTTACTCTTTTGGCTGATTAAGCGATGTAAAGCGTATTTAATCTCCATACCTTCGTTTTATTTGCTTTAACCCTAACCCTAACCCTAACCCTAGGGTTAGAGTTAGGGTTAATTGTTTCAGAATCGTTTGTTTATGTAGTCGGCACTTAATGTATATCGGCTGAATGGACGTCAGTGATTGGTTGAAATTACAGAAATACGACAACTTTAACATGGAATAACTTATGGATTTCTTTTTTTTTTTAAGAAGACTAAGAGAAAAAGATGTTTTATATGACACATTCTACCAGTGTTCCAAGTTTCAAAGTGTTTCGTTAATGAAAAATGTGGCCCCCGTTTTAAAAAAGATCCTGACATTGTCTTTTGTTTCTATTGTTGTTTCAGGGACAGAAGTATTTTCTGCTCCAGACTTCCATCGATGTTTTCTTAGTGCCATCAAATATTTCTCGAAGAATTTGGTTGAAGCATGAGCCGAGTGGAGGACAACACTAACTCCCTATGAGCAAGACAATCTAAGAGAATTTTAATAAAAGGCTTTGATTCTATTTATTACTTATTGTCGTTGCTGTTGCTGTTGCTATATTCATCATTTTACATGAGGATATCTTTTATCTTTTAATTGCTTCAGTCATTAGATTGTGGTTATGCTAGGGTACTACCTTGAAGAATAAATCGACCCCAGGACTTTTTTTTTTCAAATATTAGTATTTATTCTATCTGTTCTTTTGTCGAACCGCTAAGTTACGAGGGACGTACACACAACACCATCAGTTGTCAAGCTATAGCGGGGATCAAACACAAAGACACACACGCACGCACGCACACACACACACACACACACACGTATATATATATGTACTTTGATGCAACATTATTAGTTGTACAAAATCCTACCCATAACGAACGGATGAGTCGAAACAATCGTCGTACTGAATAAAGACTAGTACCAAATCTATTTTCCGTCTTTTTCATCAATTATTATTATCATTATCATTATTATTATTATCATTATTATTATTATTATATATACGAGGTGGTATGAAAAAATTCCCGGACTAGTTCTGTAGCGCGCCAACAGATAGCAGCACACGGTTGCATGCGCAGTGAGAGCTAGCAATGACCTTCATTAGGCAGAGTGCGGAGTGACATCGTGGCGTTGTTTACTTCGCAAGTTGTGAAATAGGTATTTTTTGTGATCATGTGTATGCTGTAGTCTGTGATTTTTCCATGGACAGGACGTTGGAAGAAAGAGCCAACGTGAAATTTTGTGTTAAACTTGGGAAGTCTCCTACAGAGACATTGAGCATATTTTGACAAGCTTACGGCGACGAGGCAATGGGTCGTAACCGACTGAGGGTCATCCTTCCAGATTAGAACAAATGAAATACCCATCAATTATTGTAATCGATTTATTCCAGTGGTTCTCGACCTGACAAAACTGAAATTCCTTCAAATAGCATTTTTAAGATTTTTCGTCCCTCTCAACCTCTTTATGAATACGAAAACAATATAGTTTATTCCTGTAAGATAGTTCTTTCTTTGGCATGATTAAAAATATTTCATGTTATTAAACACGGTGATTCCGGGTCCTCTCAAGAAAGGCTCTAAATCCCTCTCCTGCGAGAAACAATGATTTAATCGACTCTTGCCATTCAATCAAATCTGATGCCTTGGAGGTCCTACGTGTCAAATTACTGTTTTACCCGAACTCAACCTTGATCAAGCATTCCATTAGCGACCATCCTGTGTTTTTAAGAGCGTGCAATATTGTATGTGTCTTTGATTGTTTTAGACGTTGGAATGTGATTTCAACAAGATTTAGTTGCTACTTCTAGCAGATTAAACGCTCATTTCCATGGTCCATTCATGGCTATTCTAAGGAAGAAAATCTACAATAAATGTAAGGGAGATAATAAAAAAAAACGCTAACGGGAGATAACTCAATATTATTGCGTCTTCTAGTTCGTATGTTGGTCGTCAGGTGTCAGCAGCAGCTGCAGAAGGACGGAGGCAGCAAGTGCTCAACATGTCCAGTGCTAGCAGCAGTTTCAAACAAGATTTACCTCCGCAGGGAGGATATGGTTCCATTAAATGGATGAAGGAAGTTGCTAAACGAGGTCCCAGCGGTACGTACAATAAAAGATAGCTATTCATGTTATTTGGCCTCAGAATTCCTTGTGATTCTGACATTGTACTTGTGCCCTTGACAAACCTCTTAAAGTTAAATTACTTTCCAATTATTGAAATATAAATATTGCTGATCTCTCACTAATTATAAATTATCATCTTCATTTCCTTTTGCTCGTTCTTGTACGAAATTTCTTCATGCATATTCTGTTTGTTTCCGAAGAATTTCGAACGATAGAGAGCTTAGCAATACAAACACGAACAATATTTAAGTTTTCTCAATAAACAATAATAACAATTCTCCCAATCTGTATACTGGCACATTTTTTTAAACTTATAAACTATGTAATTGTATAAGTAGCTTGCTCACCAACCACATGTTTCTAGGTTCAGTCTCACTGCGTGGCACCTTGGACAAGTGTCTTCTACTATAGTCTCGGGCCGACCAAAGTCTTGTGAGTGGATTTGGTAGATGGAAACTGAAAGAAGCTCGTCGTATATATATATGTATATATATATATATATATATATGTATGTGTGTATATGTTTGTGTGTCTGTGTTTGTCACCCCACCATCGCTTGACAACCAATGGTGGTGTGTTTACGTCCCCGTAACTTAGCGGTTCAGCAAAACAGACTGATAGAATAAGTACTAGGCTTACAAAGAATAAGTCCTGGGGTCGAATTGCTCGACTAAAGGCGGTGCTCCAGCATGGCCACAGTCAAATGGCTGAAACAAGTAAAAGAGTAAGAGTATTTAACAAAGATATTGTTGTTTGAACGACTATAATAGTGATTCTATTAGATTTTGTTCTTCAGCAGACGACACAGGAAATCTTTAAAAAATTCATCTGAGGACGTATTGTGCATGATGTTTAGCGACAGGAAGGACATTCTGGCCATAAAATTCTACCTCAGTGAATTCTCTTAGGCTTGAAGCAAGCATGAAAAAGTGGATATTAAATGGTTGCTATATATATATGAAAAAAAAGTTTGATATTTTTTACCATAACTGAGAGAATATGAGGTGCATGTCTTTATAATTCTCTGCTATGCTCCATCTATTTTATGACCTTTTATCTAGGCTAAAAGTTATCGTTAATGATTTTATTTCCTTTTGCAGGATTTTTCAAGTTTTCTACCTTTATTGCTCTCTCTCTGGCTGGTTACACTGTATGGACTTTCCAAGCTAAACACTGGAAGTACGTAAATTTTTTTAATATGTAACATATAATATGTGAATGAGTGTGGATCACATGAGGCTGTTGGACAAATTGCATGTTTATTTTTTATTGTTACTGTTACGTTTTGTTTCCTAAATATTCTACTAAAGCAGTGACTGTGGCCTTCTCAATCCCATCTGCCTTTTAACATTATAAGACTTGTTCTAATGATGAATCCTCTCTCATTCTGTATTCTGTTTCTCCAACGTAGTCAACAGTATTCTGAAAAGTATTCTGGATAATTAATTAGAAGACAATAATCACTGCGGAGACCAATCTGTAATTGCAGTAATTCTCAAAGGGGGACTATTTTGTGTTGGTGGCGTGATAAAATGCACCTAGATGATGCTGTAAAGTGGTTGAGGACAGAAAATATATCCAGATGTAAAAACCATGACAAATTAACTGTTTTCTGTCATACATCAGCTCTTATTACCTAGAACTACTTTTCTACTGTGAAGAGGAGAAGCTTAGCTATCACTCGAAAAAGAATCTTAGCTGGTAGTTACTACCACACTTTTGTCAGTTGTTTTTGGTGTTTGTGTAGTTGCATAAAAATATAGACTCATTCTTGGGCCTGGCATCCTTGACCCAGCCAAACATTGAGGATGTATCTGCAATGTACCACCAAGTATAGGTATCGAACCCATGGCCTTATGATTGCAGATCAAACAACTTAACCACTAGGCTACACACCGTCATTTACTACAGTACAATGGTTAAATAGCAATAATTTCAACCATTTCAACACACTCAATCTGTCTGTCTTTATGTATGGCAGTATCAATCAATGTCTTCACAGGCAACCTATATTTTCAAAAATATTATCCAGAGATGGCCAGGAACTGAAGAGTTGTGTGTTTTAAAATTACATATATCCACCCTGAAGATCACAAAAAATACCTATTTCACAACTTGTGAAGTAAACAACGCCACAATGTCACTCTGCACTCTGCCTAATGAAGGTCACTGCTAGCTCTCACTATGGATAATAATGTCTGCACACACACATATATATATGTATATATAATAAAATATTCTTTCTACAGACGTTACAGGCTTGAGATGCAGGATGCCAGGAATGCTGTAGAACCTCTATTTCTAGCTGAAGTTGATAGAATGTAAGTATATTTCTTATTTGTTTACTTGTTTGGTGACAAAGACTGGCGTGGAGTTGTTGGATAGATGTAATAAACACTAGACGTAGGAAACAACTATGTAATGTTACATTAAAGACTGGATCAAATGAAGGAAGTATGGATATAAGTCCATTTATAACAACCAGTTCTACTTGTATAATCTTACTCTTAATCTTAGACAGTGATTTGAAGGATTTGCCAGATCAGATTGGAGCCTGGTACAGCCTTCTGGCTTGCCAGTCCTCAGTCAAACCGTCCAACCCATGCCAGCATGGAATACAAACGTCAGATGACAAAGATGATGATGATGAAAGCAAAGAGTCAGGATTAAAACCACAAATCAGTTTGATGCCTCAACAACTATACCAGTTCATCATCTATTTTGGGAAATACTTACTCCAAAAATTCACATAGAAAAATTACAAAATTTCAAAACCCATCCTCACTAACTTGATAAAATACATGTAAAAAAAAAAATTATTTTTAATGTGAAAATAAAAATGTGTTTAATTTCAATTATATATATATTTTTAAAAATTTTCTTGTAAGTTGGTGTAAAAAATTATTCAGGAATAAGTAATTAATTAATGCTTCTTGTAATTGATTTTTATTATTCTGGATCTGTTTGTCTATGCAGGTATTTAAGAAGACTGAGAGACAACCGCCAGGAAGAGAAAGAACTCATGAAAGATGTTCCAAACTGGAAAGTTGGCACTTTGAATGGTGAACCTATTTTCCACAATCTCCGAGATAGATTCATCGAGCCGTCGTTAAAAGAATATTTGGCTCACATTGGCAAGCACGACATGTATGACATAATGTTTGAAAGAAGGAAACATTAAAGTAGTTGACTGTTTTTTGTATAGTTTAAATACAACAATAAATATTACAAACCTTGTCTACTCTCTGTATTAAATTCTTGTTGCTATCAGGGCTCTGTATTAAGTCTTGTAGCTGTCAAGGGTGTGGAGATGACACAAAAAATTTTGACTCCTTCATTTATAGAATCTCTCTCACTTTAACTCATCTCTGTAATTAGACTAAAATTATAAAGAAGTGATTTTAAATTCTCAAAGACATCTCAACGCTTCTAAAAGCAAACTTCGTTTGTTTATTTACGTTTGTCGTAATTTGAATTTAACATATGAGAGCGTCTCATAAAGCGAGATTTTTATATCTTAATTTGCAGAGGAATTTGTAGTGGGTAGTTTAGCTTAATTGGTCAAAGCATCGTGACATGTAATCACGGGGATGTGAGTTCGAGTCCACAGCTAGCCACCTACACTTTTCTCTGCAAAATAGGGATAGTTTATCCTGTTCAGGCTATATTATTAGCATTATTCTGCGATTGAGAATATAATTGTAGGGTTCTAAAGTCCTCAAAAAGGCCAAATTTTATAGTTTTGGTACTTTTTAACCCTTTAGTGTTTTAAACCAGCCAAAACCAGTTGTATCTAATTCCTCTACGAAATCTTTTAAAACATAAATAAATTGCGTTAGTGAATTCTCATAGCTTTGAGATAATGTGAGGGCTTCTCTTGCAGAAAGCACTGAACTGGCTTTTTTTCCAGAAAGCACAGAACTGGGAGAAAAGCAAAATTAACTGAGGTGGATGTCAACAGAGTAAATATTGGCTTCCATAAAATGGAAAAATAAATGGAGGGAAAAAACTTGGTAAATGTCTCGGTGTGAATACAAATAGCTGTTATTTACATTATTTACACTCAACAGATATTTGTCCTCATCTTGTTTGTTAACATGTTTCGGCTGATATACCCTCCAGCCTTCTTCAGGTGTCTTGGGGAAATTTCAAATCTAGGTTCTCATTCCTAAGGTATTTTTCGATGTTATTATTATTATTATTATTGTTGTTATTGTTCAGGTCACTGCTTGGAATCAAGCTCGGAATCTTGGGGTTAGTAGCCCACGCTCTTAACCACTACGCCATATGCCTGTGGGTATATGGCGTAGTGATTAGCTGTTATATGGTAACAGCTAACAAATAGTAAACCTGGTAACAAATAGCTGTTATGTGGTAACAGGGCATGCTAGAAATAGCCACCAAATCTTTCCTTTTCTGGAAAAAGGAGCTGTTTACATGTGATTTCGATGTCACATTTGTTGAAAGCATGCAAAATAACCTGGAAAAGAAAAAAAGATCCACGAAACAAAACTTCCTTGGTGGGAAACTTCAAGGTCCCCACTACTCCTCCCACCTTTCTTTCAGGAAAAAAGTGGCTTGCGGCGGGTTTGGAGGTCAGATATCTTGAATGCACCCAAAAAGATCTGGAAAAAATTATTCCCCACCGAGGTACAAAATATTTACTGAAAGAATAAAATCTTGTGCTTATTATACCTGTATTTTAATTAATTCAAATTAATGTACCTCATCTTGAAAAGTGGCAAAATTTTTATCAGCTGCCATCTGGAATAATTTTAGTCCCAAATCAAACAGGTAAGATGCATTAAGAATTTCAGTTTTAATGTTTATCCATAATGTTATTACTTTAACACCTGTTAATTAAATTTACCTGCCCATAAAAGCCAAATATTTTTCAACAAAATTGGGTTTTCAATAGGAATGAAAACCTGCAAGAACAAGATAAAAATATAGGAGCAGTGGTAGGGTACAAAATGTAGCAGGAGGTAATCATCATCATCATTATCATCAACAACATTTAATGTTTGCTTTCCATGCTGGCATGGGTTGGACAGCTTGACAGGAACTGGCAAAGCCAGGTGTTGCACCAGGTTCCATAATCTGTTATGGCCTAGTTTCTATGGCTGGATGCCCTTCCTAACACCAACCACTTTACAGAGTGCACTGGGTGCTTTTTACATAGCACTATCACCAGTGCTTTTTATGTGACACCAGCACCCACACCAATGCTTTGTAGTGGGGCGAAATTATAGCCGCCATTGAGGAAGTACTATTCTGCGCATGCGCAGGGGACTTCACTACCGGAAGCCCCTCGAGTGTGCATGCGTAGTAAAACTGGTTTTTAAAGAGAGAGTTTCACTTTGTTAGGCAGTTGAGCTCAGACCTTCTACGTGACAACTCCTCGCTCCTCAACGAATTACCACTTCACCTCGATGCCTTCGATGGTGATAGCTACTTGTTTCTCTGGCAGGCATCAAGGAAGCCCTTAACCTTCCATTACCAAACTACCACTTAATCAGCAGCTGCTAAGCTGAATGACAGGAATTGTGAAACCAAGCATCATCATAAATAAAACCTTTTTATTATATTGTTAATTGTTCTACTGTCTCTTCATATATAATTATGTTGAAAGGTGATAGAGAGACTAAAGTCTCTATGACAACTATCAAACTTTTACAGCTTTTTATGTGGAAACTTGGTTTTAAGATTTGAATTCTGTTGTGGTGGGCAGGTCTTCTTGAGTACAGCAATTGAGTACAGTCCTCTGTCATTTCCTTTGAGATCAACCTTCAACACTTTGATAAATCCAAATTTCTTTATAGAGACTGCATTGTGTCGGTAGAGAAAAAATAGTAAAGTAATAAATATCAGAAGAGCAGAGATTTACATACCCACGTTTTATTATACACTTAATCACGTTTTTCTTTGTCAGCACCTACAAGAGTTTCAGCTACAAGGTGGTGCACATTGCAAATTGTGCATCTCGGTGTTAATTATTGATGCTGCTTCATCAGGGTAAAATTTAACTGAATTTCAGATACCATCTGAATGGAGTATTAAGCCCAACCAGAATTATTCACCACGCACGCATATGAATAATTCTGGTTGGGCTAATATTCTCTTCAGATGGTATCTGAAATACAGTTAAATTTTTCCCCGATGAAGCAACACTGGTAATTAACATCAAGATGTACAATTTGTAGTGTGCATTGGCTTGCAGTGGGAACATGTGTAAGTACTGACAACGAAAGATGTGATTAACTGTATAACAAAACCTGGATATGTAAATCTCTGTTCTCCTGATATTTATTAATTTACACACACACACACACTAATATCGAACAGTAAGAATGAGTGCTCAACACCACGTCAGTGAATAAATTTCCTTCATTTAGCGGTTAACAAGGCTACCATTGGTTTCACGCTGAGAACTCCAGGCATGAAACCAACGGTAGTCTTGTTATTCAGCAAATAAAGGATATATATA
>NC_068995.1:44581771-44593058 GCF_001194135.2 Octopus bimaculoides | reverse complement strand
TATATAGATAGATAGATAGATAGCTACACTCACTAAGGAGAGGTTAAAAAAAAAATTTTAATTTAAAAAAAAAAACGTTCAGATCATGTTGCAAAGAAGTTTGTTTTTCATCCTTCAGAGACTGATGTAATTAAAGGCCCAGTAAAGTCTTGAGAACGATTTAATTACAAATTATTCTATATGTAAATTGAAATACAAAAAAACAAAAAAAACTGCAAGTATTGCGCAGATTTAGTGGCGGATAAGTTTGACGCGGGGACATAATTGGAATGTTACACCGTAAGTGGAAAGTAAAACTTGTTTAATGTTTCATGACATTAAAACTATTTTATTGTTTCTCTCTCTTTTAAAGGTAAGTTATTTTTATTTCGATGGCTTTGTCTTTAATGCAACATTCGTTTTTCTCGAAGGGTATAAAAAAAAGTTGCCATGTTATTTCCGCCCTGCAACGTTTATACATCGACTTGTTTAGAAATATTTAAAGATTCCGTTCAGTTAATCGAATTTCTGCTTTAGTTCACAATATACACACACATCTAAAACCTACCGTATTATGCTTTGATCGATTACTGAACCAAGAGAATAACTAGAAATTACTTGTTCGGATCTCAGGTAATGTTTATATATTTCCTCATGTCGCTCCCCCACCACATGCAACAACTAAACTCAACTCAACACCATTCCACAGACTGTCTGTAGAAAATAGATAAACAACCATTATACACTGTATTTGGTGTCTGTTTTACTAGTTTATAGGTTTTCGGATTTTCTAAGACTTTTTATGGCGCTTCTTCGTTTCCGGGCCCCCCACGAAAGGAAAAGCTTTTATCTTTTATCGCAACTGTGTTATTTATTCATTTTTTGTTGGGATGTCTATTTCAATGGACGAAAAGTGAAAGTATTATGAATTACGTTTCTGAACGTGTTAGATATCGCTAAATTATTACTGTTACACGGCATTCTTACACCCGTCTAGACGGGTGTAGTACCCGAAAATCACGGAATGAGAGCGCGGAGTTGGCGGGGAATAAAAATATAAAAGATTGAATTTTGTTTAAACCAGATTTCTTTCACAGAACGATATAATCATCGCATTCCTTGCCTTCTTCCTTTACCATGAAAGTTAACAGCGATTCCGAAAGTCTGTCAATCAGAGTTTGGAAACAGGTATACTTAGTAAAGAATTTCCAAATACCTTTAGACTGTTGATATGCTAGCTGTGATTTGGCTCGTCGCTAGGGGTAAGGGCTCTGTCCCCTCCCACTATTCAGTGGTACACCTTCAGATTTACAACATACAATTTACGAAAATGTTCCCGCCATACGTTTATTGAAGTCTGACAAACTTTTCTTCTTAAATGAGAACAAATAATATATTTTGTGAAATAGTAACGAAGATGAAACAGAGTGACTGGTCAAAAATTCCCTTAGAAAATAATTAGTAGAGGGGAAAAATGATACCGAATGAAGGGGAAAAAAAAGCAAAATCGAAAAACATCGTCAACAACGACAACAGTAACAACAACAACAACAGCGACAGCAGCAATGAAAAACCAAAAATAGCTCTGATGAAATCTAGATCTATATTCTACGAAAGCTCAGAAGAATACCTATACATATGTACCTACACACACACATATGCATATTTATTCATTCATTTACACTTTATTAACTCTGCTTCTGGTCCCATCTACACACACACACACACGCATATGTATAGGGATTGCTGTTCGTACTGGCGCCATTTAGACCAGATACTGACTACCTTGACATTCCTTAAAAAAATACTTGTCAATTAAACTTCCCAGGGAAAAGAAGCTGGTTCACGCGAACATTCAAAGATATATGTACTTACACACACACACACACACACACATTTAAAAATTAGTTTCACTTAGAAACTCGTTTCGTTAGCATTGAGAATTTGACGTCCTTTCTTCGATTTTCATAATTGTATTTTGCCATCACAACTTCAATTATAACATTATCTTCTCCTATCAAAACTTGCAATAACAGACATTTTGGCTAGTCTTTGAGAAAGACCGGAGGAAGTCTTTCCAAATTCCCCGAACACTCAATTTTTCAAAATAATGGCTATTAATAGTTTGCTTTCTTTAAAGTTTTTTCTTTTAAATTCTATTTTATTTTGCCCGAACTAAAAAAAAATTCAAATTAAAAAGCAATGAAATGACAGAGATCAATCTTGTCTCTGCTTTGGGTCGGAAATCCTAAAACCTCCAAAACTTGCAAAAATTACTAGATTTCTTCCAATTTCAAATCAACCACAGTTAACTGAATCTGCAACAATACACCATCCTTTAATTTCCTTAGCAGCTGATGTTATACAACTTATAGAACTTGAAATGTTTCCTAAACTTGATTTATCTGCCATGTCAGTCAAAATTATCAATGTTTCATCCTAAACAATAAATTAAAAAATAGAGAAAATGCATGGGGATTCTGCACTGTAGTAGGCAATCGCTGCTTAGTACAGAAAGAGGGTCAAAAAAGATGAACACTAACTTCCACAAATATGTAATAGATTCCGTATATTTCCTGTGTATATATTGTTCTGCATATTTTACATGTATATATTGTGTATATTTTCTGTATGCTGTTGTGTATAGTTCCTGTCTAAGTAGTAGACAGGAACTATATATATTGTGTGTATAGTTTGATTTCCTGTAAATAAAGAAATTTACCTTCTCTTTTTTTTCTTTTTAAACCTCAGTTACTCGGTTCCACAAAACAGATTTTGTCTTGGAGACATTCTGAAAACAAGTGCCTTATGCAGCCAGAGAATGGTCTGGAACATTCAAACAAGAAAGATATAGAAATGTCAATTCTAGACAAAAATAGCGAAAGAAACTCTGGTGATGATGTTTCTTCTGCAGACTGCGAAATGGAAGAAAAAGAAAGTTCGCAGAAACTCATGCCTGAAGCCACTAAAGGTTCCAAAACTGAAGGGGACGTGAAATTAACATCTTCGAATCAGTGCAACTTGAGCCATAAAGAGAAATATAAAAAAAAATTTTGTGGTGGAAAACAAATGAAATTATTTCCTTCGAAAGAATCTGGCAAAATTTTGCTAAAAGGTTAGCTCAAACATTTTGAAGAGTGGTTGTCTGCATTTGTGTGAGTGTGGGGCAGAAAGAAGTTTGCTTCCCAATTACATGCTTCCAGGTTCGGTTCCACTACGTGGCACTTTGCACAAGTGTCTTCTACTATAGCTTCAGGTTGACTAAAGCTTTGTGAGTGAATTTGGTAGATGGAAACTGAAAGAAGCCTGTTATATGTGTGTGTGTTTGTATATACACACATGCATATATACATATGACACATGTGTATGCGTGTGACTTTGTGTTTATGTTTGTCCACCTCCTCACTACTTAACTGGTGTTGCGGTGTTTACATCTTTGTAACTTAGTGGTTTAGCAAAAGAGACTGATAGAATAAATACCAGGCTTTATAAAAATATAAGTTCTGGGGGCGATTCATTTGACTAAAATGTCTTCAAGGTAGTGGCCATGCCACACAAGGAAAAGATAAAAGAGCTGTTTGTTTGTCATAGTCAGGTCTGATTAGAAGAGAGCTATGCAATAGCAGTGTATTAACAAAACTTTACAAAGATAATCATGAACCAAGTCTAGCTAGAAAGGAGCTTCGCAATAAAGACTTTACAGAAATTCACTATATTTGGCTGTGAGAAGAGAGCTTTATGGTAATGGTTGGTATATAAATGAGGCCTTAGAGATTTATTAGACCTTGCAGCTAGAAGAGAGCTGGCCAGTAATGAGGCATTAATAGGCTTTACAGAGTCCACCCTGTGAAGTGATTGGTTTTAGGAAGGGCATCCAGCTATAAAAACCATGCCAAAACAGACAGCGATGCATGGTGCAGTCTTCTGCCTAGCCAGCTCTTGTCAAACTGTTCAACTCATGCCAGCATGGAAAGCAGACATTAAATGATGATGATGATGACCTCAATCATATATGATTAGAAGTAAGTTGTGCAACAGTAGTGAGCTGGAAAGATACGTCGTGTCTGGCTTGAAGGGAGACCATATAATACTGTTGTATTAAAATCATGTCTGGTTTGAAGAGAGCTATGGTTTAGTGGTATATTAATGTAGCTCTACAAACATACAGTTATTTATTATGGTGCCAATCTTCCAAAGATACTAGGAAAAACGCTTAACTCTCATTGAACTTACTCCATCTAGTTGTAATTAGGTACCATGGTGAGGAACAGTGCAACAGAATGATGAGGTACATTCCATTTAACAGTAAATATGTCTTGTGCTGAGTTATAACAACGTAACTTCTCAGTAGATGTTGTGAGAGGTATTGTCAATAGATGCAATGATGAGACTCAGTTCACTTGCATGTCAGTAGGTACCATCAATAGATGTTGTAGTGAGGTTCAATTTGTATCATTCAATAGGTACCATGAGTGGGTGTAGTCCAGTTTGACGCCTGGGAAATGCAAGCACAGGACAGCCCTTGCCTGCCATAGCTGCAGCAGCAGAGGTGCCACTCCCTATAAACAGAATAACATTGCAGGAGCATGAAGAAAACACGAGCTGCTCAAGTTCAGAACCAACCAACTCCTTCCTTTCTTTCCCAGCAGACCACTGGTACCCTCATTGGCCACAGCCAGATACACTGTGACCCATCTTCTCTCATGATGTCCTGGTCATCATCAACAATGACGCACAAACATTATTAGAATTATGATTATTATTATTATTATTATGAAGATATTAAGTTGTAAAAAATATAGTGTTTAGTTATGTTGGCTGTGGTGTTTAGCTATGTAACATGAAGTGTTTAACCATTAACATCTGGTGTTTAGTTCTACAGTTTTTGACTGATAATAATAATAATAATAAAAGTAAACATTATAATTCCATACTTGCCAGATGTCTACATTTTGTTTATGCATTTATTTCCTTTCATAATGCCTTATTACTCTCTCTCTCTTTCATATATATATATGTGTGTGTGTGTGATATTTATATGGTATATATATATATATATATGTACTGAATTTATTATCAACCTTCAGTCTTCCTGTCTTTCTTCAACATTTTTTCTTTTGTTTTCTTTATTTCTACTTCTGTATTTATTCCAAAGATCCAAATGTGATATCAACTCCCCAGAACCATAATAAAAGCAAAATAAAACGAAAATCTTTGGAGTCTTTTAAATATCGTTTCAACGAAAGTAAGTAAGAATTTGTTAACAAAAGTCATCCATCAACCCATTCATTCATTCATTCTTTCCCCCTCATCTCATTTGTACCCTTTCATTCATCCACATTAAATATTACACATCCAGAGCATGCTCAACACCTTTCTTTCTGGCCTTCATATTTCTTACACAATCAACATCTGTCTTTAGCCACTCTTTGTACCCAAGCATTATAGAATCTACCCTTCACACTTGAAAACAAGTCAGTGCTAGATTACACTGTGTAACACGATTTTTGTCCTTGGGTAGCAACTGTTATTTCTTATTTGCTTACCTCTAGAAAGTATGAAAAATGGCTAATATTTCCTTCAAACTTTGCTTTTGTTACATTCATTCAAGCCCCAAAGAATCCCTCTCAGAACTTGACTACGATGCTCCCCTACTACTCTTGCTCATGATCAGAGATGCACATATTGTCAACCACTAAGGAACATGTTTATGTTGTTAAGGTCAAGCAGCTGACAAACAAATCTGTGGTATTAAGTAGAATATTTGCTATAACAATATTTGTGCTTCAGTAACTCAGTGCTGAATCTGTCTGAAATCTAATGGAAAAGTCACTCTAAAACCAGAGATCTGGACCAAATGCTTGCAACTGAGTGGTGTCTACTTAATGTATTTATGAACCAAGAGGTAGATTGTTAAACAGGTGAACTTAGCCTGTGGCCCAAGTTACCATAAGTGTTGGCTAATTATTGGTGCTAACAACAGAAGTATGGCTATTGTGTTTTGTGGGACCAATTATCCTCACGGGTAAATAGAGAACCGCCTTTAATAGTGACCTTAAAGTACATGTAGTTCTGCTGTATGTCACCCTGGTACTATGTACAGCAAACTGTACTGCACCTCCTCGTGGTACCTATTGAGTGTTGTAAAATGAATCTCACTTCTGCATCAGGGGAGGGTACTGCATCCCCTGCCGTATGATACTTATAGATAGGTGAGTGAAGTGATCCTCACCTTAAGTATTCATCTAGAAACATGGATGTGAGCAGATACTTGTATCTTCCTCAGTCAATGTAACAGCTGTAACAAGAACTGATGAAGCTTATCTCTTTAACTTCAGCATCTTAACCACTGAGCCACAATCTACCATGGTATTTGCTTCGTTTGTTCCAACTTAACTTCAGGTTCTTGTTTGTTTTTGTTTTTTTTTAATTTAAAATCTTGTTTTATTTGCCAGAGGGCCAGCTACGACACATTAAAACTGGGAGACCTTTTGAGTTTAACATCAGCAACAATAGAAGGGATAACGAGAAGAATTATGAAGAACTAGGAGAGGTAAGTAGTCATTATAATAGTACTAGCATTATGGTAGAAGAATTGATAGAGGTGGTGGACGCAGGAGTGAGAAAGAGGCTGTCAAGTTCAAGATAGACATCTGAGGCAGACATTAACCTAATCATTGATTGTGAGACTTATGGTCTAACCACTGAGCCATGCCCCTTCACATATATGATACATATATTTATATTATATGTTTATGTTATGTGTATGTATATGTAAGCAAATGTTAAACCTTCTCCCTTTTATAAAACTAAACTAATCCATCTACCAAATCCATTCTCAAAGCTTTGGTCAGCTCAAAGCTATAGTAGAAGACACTTGCCAAGGTGCCATGCAGTGGGACTGAACTCAGGACCACGTGGTTTGGAAGCAAGCTTCTTACCATGCAACTATGTCTAA
This sequence comes from Octopus bimaculoides, assembly GCF_001194135.2. Lineage (NCBI taxonomy): Eukaryota > Metazoa > Mollusca > Cephalopoda > Octopoda > Octopodidae > Octopus > Octopus bimaculoides. The sequence continues at coordinate 44,586,121 of NC_068995.1, read as the reverse complement.
ATATGTACACTTATAACATATACTCTCTTCTACTTGTTTCAGTCATTTGACTGTGGCCATGCTGGAGCACCGCCTTTAATCGAGCAAATCGACCCCAGGACTTATTCTTTGTAAGCCTAGTACTTATTCTATCGGTCTCTTTTTGCCGAACTGCTAAGTTACGGGGACGTAAACACTAGCATCGGTTGTCAAGCGATGGTGGAGGAACAAACACACACACACACACACACATATATATATATATACATATATATGACGGGCTTCTTTCAGTTTCCGTCTACCAAATCCACTCACAAGGCTTTGGTCAACTCGAGGCTATAGTAGAAGACACTTGCCCAATGTGCCACACAGGGGGACTGAACTCGGAACCATGTGGTTAGGAAGCAAACAACTTCTTACCACACAGCCACGTCTGCACCTATGTCCACAGTGTGTATGTAGTTTGTGTGAAGGCGCGTGGCTTAGTGGTTAGGGCATTCGGCTCACAATCGTAAAGTCGTGAGTTCAATTCCCAGCGACGCGTTGTGTCCTTGAGCAAGACACTTTATTTCATGTTGCTCCAGTCCACTCAGAGGCAAAAATGAGTAATACCTGTATTTCAAAGGACCAGCCTTGTTACACTCTGTGTCACACTGAATATCCCTGAGAGCTACAAGAAGGGTACATGACACGTGTCTGTGGAGTGCTCAGCCACTTGCACATTAATTTCACGAGCAGGCTGTTCCGTTGATCATATCAGCTGGGGCCTTCGTTGTAACCGACGGAGTGCTCCTATGTAGTTTGTATATTTAGGGTTGTATTTATACCCATGTTTCCTTATTTTTGTCATCCTCATTAGCAATGTCACCATCATTATTATCGTCATCTTTACCACCAACTACCGTCATCACCACCACTTTCACCATTGCCATCACTATTACTATTGTTGTCATCATCATCTTTCAGGCTGTCACTCATCATATCTACAATATGTTACAAAATGAAATGAAACTGGAGAAGGTCTATGTACCGGTAAGTATGGAACCTCTGATTGTTTTGTCAAATTGTTATCCTTTCAACTTGCCACATTGTCGACTTTTCCAACTTGCCAAACAGTTAGAATGGTCAGTGACTTAGTCACAGACATGTCCCTTTATTATAACATTTGAAATCATGCTTTTACATTTTCTCTCTTTAACCCTTTAGCATTTAAACCAGCCAGTGGTTTAACCCTTTAATGTTCAGATTACTCTGTTAAATGTGATGCCTTTTCACTCAAATTGTTTTGAATTAATCATGCATTATCTCATTGCTTTGAAATCTCAATGATGTGATTATTTATTTTTAGAATGTCAATGTGGGTTTGGTGTGAGAGGCTAGATATGGCTAGTTCAAATATAAAACATGTAGAATATTTGGGCCAGATATGGCCGGTTTAAACACTAAAAGGTTAAATGCCCAATGTTTGAAGGTTGTGTGTTTGTGTCTGTTTGTTACTCCCCCCCCCCCATCGCTTGACAACTAATGTTGGTGTGTGTATGTTGCCATAACTTACCAGTTGGGTAAAAGAGACCAATAGGATAATTACTAGGCTTACAAAGAATAAGTCTTGGGTCAATTCGTTCAACTAAAACTCCTTAAGGTGGTGTTCCAGCATGGCCGCAGTTAAATGACTGAAACAAATAAAAAAAAAAAAAGAAAGGAATATTAGAATTATGCACGGGGTGGGTCACTGTTTGTCATGTGACCAAATTTGATTTACATTATTAAACAGTTTATTTATTGTTACTCTAGTCCACTCACCTGACAAAATGAGTTTTACCTGTAATTCAAAGGGCCAACCTTATCGTATTCTATGTCACGCTGAATCTTCCTGAGAACTACGTTAAGGCTAAGCACGTCTGTGGAGTACTCAACCACTAATATGTTAATTTCACAAAGGGTCATGGAAAGAACCATGCTAAGAATACCATTACAAGAGCAAATTCAAAATGGAATAATTCGAGAACAAAGTGGAATGAATGATGTAATCATAGAATACCAAAAAGCACAAATTCCACTTGGCCGATCGTATCACAAGGTTCACAGGCACCTGGTGGACCCATGCAGTTGCTGAGTGGTAAACAAGAGATCAGAAAAGGCCACTTGAAAGGCCTCCACGAAGATGCAAAGATGATTTAATTAAGCAATCAAGACAGAATTGGAAGTGCATTGTGACTAGTGGTATATAACAGTATCACAGTATTTGATTGATACTGTGATAAAATATTGAACCTTATGTTTTTTCTCTTCTCTCTGTTGCTTGATGACATCATCATCATCATCACCGTTTAATGTCTGCTTTCCATGCTAGCATGGATTAGACAGTGACATGGAGCTGTCCAGACTCCAATTGTCTGTTGTGGCATTGTTTCTATGGCTGGATGCCTTTCCTAAGCCAACCACTTAACAGAGTGTACTGGGTGCATTTTACATACCACCAGCATGGGTGCATTTACACAACATCGACACAGTTGTTTTTTATGTGGCAATGGCTCCAGTTTATAGTAATTGTGTATGTGTGGAGGTGTTGCTGTATTGTATTGGATAGGCATGGTTGAGTGGTTAAGAAGTTTGCTCTGTAATCACGAGGCCACAAGGTTCAATTCCACTTAGTTGCATCTTTAGCAAATGTCCTTTTGTAACCCAAAATCTGTGGGTGAAATTGGTTAGATGGAAACTGTGTAGAAGCCCTTGCAACTGTACCAGTTATTTCAAGCTCCTCCAGCCTTTTCACATATTGCATCACAAGTCTGTGGAATATTCAGCCACCTGATGGGTAGGGTTAGTGATTGGAATGTAAAGTTTGCCTTTGAAATGAATAGTGTTTTCTTAGCTTTGGTCTGTTTTGTTAATGTAACTTTTTTTCTTTTATTTTATTGTCTTCACAGATTAACCGAATTGGTTCGGAACCACAAAGTTTCATTTTCCAAAGTAAAGATGCCTTGACAAACCCTCACAAATTACTGCTGCTAGTCCATGGTTCTGGGGCCGTTCGTGCTGGTCAGTGGGCTCGTAGGTCAGTGGCCTTCTATCAGTCTTATTTTGTCCATTTCTTCTCTTCACTTAGCCTTACTTCTTACGATTAAAGATCTTGTAAACAAATTCTTGTGGCTTGTTTCTCCAGATATAGTATGGGTTGAATAGAGTTGCAAATCTCTGTATGTAAAAATTTCTATCAGAACATGACACTGTAAATACTATATGAACCAATCTACAAACTGCTATGGGGTCATTTATTTGACTTGCTAGAAATAAGTCTTAAACATCTCAAATCACACTCTAAAACAGGTAAAAGCTTGCTGGATTATTTAGTCTGAGATAAACTGCGTGAAAGAAGACAGGATGGTGGTAGCTGGAATGTCTTTGGTCAGGACTCTGTCTAAACCCCCCCTGGTCAAACAATCTGGATTATCTGAGTATATTGTTAAATTAGATTACCAACCAGATTACTGAGTATAAAACGATTTTTTTAATATTTAGTAATAAGGGAGTTAAGTGTGGAACAGTAGTTTGCGAAAGCAGTTTAATCTGTGTAGAAGTAAGATAATATTGGTTTCAAATTTTGGCACAAGGCCAGCAATTTTGAGGGTGGGGTTTAAACAATTACACCCACCTCAGTGTTCAACTGGTACTTACTTCATCCACCCTGAAAGGGATGAAAGGCAAAGTTGACCTTGGTAAAATTTGAACTTGGAACATAAGGATGGATGAAATGCCTCTAAGCATTTTGTCCGGCATGCTAACAATTCTGCCAGCTCACCGCCTTAATGATAATAATCCTTTCTACTATAGGCACAAAGCTTGAAATTTGGGGGCAAAGGGGATAGTTGATTACATTGACCCCCTTCTCAGTGTAACACTGGTACTTATTTCATTGACCCCGAATGGATGAATAGCAAAGTTGACCTTGGTGGAATTTGAACTCGGAACATAAGGATGGAGGAAATACTTCTAAGCATTTTGTCCGGCATGCTAACAATTCTGCCAGCTCGCCATCTTAAGTAAGGAAAGTATTAGCAGCAATTTGAGAAAGGAAGTCCTCATCATCATCGTTTAATGTCCGCTTTCCATGCTAGCATGGGTTGGACGATTTGACTGAGGACTGGTGAAACCGGATGGCTACACCAGGCTCCAATCTGATTTGGCAGAGTTTCTACAGCTGGATGCCCTTCCTGACGCCAACCACTCAGAGAGTGTAGTGGGTGCTTTTACATGTCACCTGCACGAAGGCCAGTCAGGCGGTACTGGCAACGGCCACGCTCAAAATGGTATATTTTATGTGCCACCCGCACAAGAGGGAGTCCAGGGGCACTGGCAACGATCTTGCTC
>NC_068995.1:44577262-44581761 GCF_001194135.2 Octopus bimaculoides | reverse complement strand
GGAAAGTATTAGCAGCAATTTGAGAAAGGAAGTCCTCATCATCATCGTTTAATGTCCGCTTTCCATGCTAGCATGGGTTGGACGATTTGACTGAGGACTGGTGAAACCGGATGGCTACACCAGGCTCCAATCTGATTTGGCAGAGTTTCTACAGCTGGATGCCCTTCCTGACGCCAACCACTCAGAGAGTGTAGTGGGTGCTTTTACATGTCACCTGCACGAAGGCCAGTCAGGCGGTACTGGCAACGGCCACGCTCAAAATGGTATATTTTATGTGCCACCCGCACAAGAGGGAGTCCAGGGGCACTGGCAACGATCTTGCTCGAAAATCCTACGAAGGCCAGTCAGGCGGTACTGGCAACGGCCACACTCAAAATGGTGTATTTTATACAAATAAATATCCTCCAAAAATATATCCGACCATATTTTCCTGCACACAAATCAACATAGTATAAAGTGTAAACATGTAGTGTAAACACTGAAATATTGTCACTAGCTTTCCAAATCCTGCTGCATTTCCAGATGGAATTTTTGGTCCTTCGGAGTAATCTTGGTGTATAAGATGACCTGCTTTTTAATTGGTTGTAAATTTTGGACCGAAAAATTTTACCTTGTATACTGTAAAATATGGTAGTCTCCTTTTCTTGCTTATAGTTATTGAAGCACAAACATGACATTAGAGGAATAGTTAAGCAGCTAATTAGTAGTCATTAGAGTGTTAGATAGAATACCTCACAGTATTGTTCCGAGGTCAACTTTCCTTTTCGTCCTTTCAGGGTGTGTGGAAATGTGCCAATCTGGGATGATGGATTGGTGACACTGTTAGGGAGTTGCTATGCGGTATCAGCTCCAGCTCATTGTATTGTGACAGTGTATACCGCAATGATCCCTGTGGCAAACAGTATCAACTGAAGTTGGTGGCCTTTTCTTTCAATACACATTAGCTGCATGGAGAGGGAAGACTTTTTGTTAATGGGCAACTCAGTATTACTGGCAAATAATATTACTTTGGCCTTCACATGTGCAACCGCATAATCAACCTTGGTCAATGGAGGCCCTACAGAAGAATGATCTGACTGCCATCAAATATTGGTATTACCTCAGTGATATCGATCAATGAGGAATTAGTCTTATTGTCTTTGATTCTCAGAGACATAAATGGTGTAAAGTGAATTGAGTTGAAGTCAATGTTGCAAGACCTTTTAGATCCATTCAACAATATTCCTTGATTTTAGGGATTAATGTTTCTAACCATTATTGGAACCATATTCTGTAACACTCATAGAATCTGTTACAATGAACCATGTAACTTTCTCTTTGCTAGACTCCTCATCAATGACTGCTTAGACAGTGGTTCACAAATGCCATTCATCAAAAGAGCTGTCCAATCCAGTTTTGCTGTTCTCGTCTTAAATACGAACTTAAACAGAAGTAAAAAAACTGGAAATAAAATCAGGGTGAGACATCTGCTAGTTTTGTTTGTTTGTTAGTTTGCTTTTATGCTTACTGAGGTTAACAATGTGTGTGTGGCCATCTTGCGTATGTGTGCGTTGTGGGGAGATGCATGGAGGTGTGAGTGGGATAGGGGTGACAGGAATTAGGGGTTGGAAGGTGTTGGGTGCTTGTGTGTGAGTGCAGGTGCAGTGATTAACCCTTTTGATACCAAACTCCATGTTGCAATCTCCCTGTTGTAAATTGATCTTAATTAAAACCTTCCATCAAAACGTTGTGTTAATTTGCTCCAAACACCACCTTAATAATAACCTCAGGACACTGAACTTTTTGGAGGAGATGACAAAAGACCGAGATATATGGCGCCTTCCTATACTCAAAAAGACCCGTCCTCTACAGCAGAAGTGTTAAGGTTGCTTCCCCTGGTGAAGAGGATTTACCTGCATGAGTGCTGTGCTAGTACCACATTAAAAAGCACCCAACACACACTGTAAAGGGGTTGGTGTTAGGAAGGGCATCCATCTGTAGAAATCAAACTTAATCAGACTGGAACCTGGTGCAGCTTTCCAGTTGCCAACCCTGGTCAACCCGTCCAACCCATGCTAGCATGGAAAATGGACATTAAAGAACAATGATGGTGATGATGATTTTATTAAGTTCTTCATTGTTTTCACAATTAATTGAAACAAAGTCGGTGTATTTTAACAGAAAAATCGTAACGAAAAGGTTAAAATCTTCCTGTACTCCATAGTTAACTTACTACTAATTACTTTTGTTAACACTCAAAATTTTACTGTTATCAAAATGTTATTATTTATTCCGTAGTTAATGCATACTTCTGTGTACTGTAGTAACATAGTTCAGTGTGTTCACAGCAGTTAACACAGTTCAGTCTCTAGTTAACACACCCCAGTAATCTCTCATGTATTATTAGTTCATGTGATAAGGTGGTGAGCTGGCAGAATCATTAACATGTGAGTCAAAATGCTTAGAAGCATTTCTTTCTGGCTTTGCTACTAAGGTTAATTTTGTCTTTCATCCTTTCGTGATTGATAAAATGAGAGCCTGTTGAGCACTGGGGTTGATGTAATCAACATCTCCCACCCTTCAAAACTGTCAGCCTTGTGTGTGAAAAATTAGGAGAAATTATTAGTTCATGTGGTCATCTAAATGTGTGTTATACATGTTATGAGTTCATGTCACAGGAGATGTTAATGTTTTTACTGAATCAAAAATGTAGTTTAATGAAATAAACGTTAACAATTAGTCTGGTGGTTGTGTGTGTGTAGAGCAGGCATGGTTGTGTGAAATAGGTGCAGACATGGTTCCAGGTTCAGTCCCACCGCATGGCACCTTGGGCAAGTACCTTCTACTATAAGCGTCAAGCTGACCAAAGCCTTGTGAGTAGACTTGGTAGATGGAAACTGAAAAAAGCTGGTCATATATGTACATGTGTATCTTTAGGTCTGTGTTTGTACCCCATCACCACTTGGCAACCAGTGTTGGTGTGTTTACATCCCCTTAATAGGATAAATAGCAGGCTTTAAAAAAAAAAGTACTGCAGGTCAATTCCTCGAGGTAGTGCCCCAGCAACAAATAAAATATATACATATATATATATTTATATATATTTTTATATCCTGCCACAGGTTGGCATATATAGAATTAGGTGGTGGAGGTTTAATCAATGTGTTCACATGATGTACTTGGCGAGACTACCAAAATGTTCTCTCTGTCTACTACCGACCTCTACTCTTTGTAAGAGTTTGGCTAGTCCATTCTCCAATCCACCAGGGGTGTCAATCACTTTCACTACAACACACATATATATATATATATAAAGCAAGTGCCCTTGAAGAACTATCCTGTGTAACAGTTGTCTGCAACTACAACATTTGGCTCTCACAGATTCTGCTGGTGCAGATTTTACTGCAGCCTGTAGTGGTGCTCTCACAGATGAAACATTTACCAGTGATTTTAGTGGATACTTATCTACTATTACTACTGCTACTACTACTACTACTACTACTACAAGTTTTATTCCCCTACTGTTTGTGTGCTTCATGAGGAACACCACTCTCTTTGCTGTGTTCACACATCATGCAGGGCCACCAGATCGCTGATGATGATGTGTTGTAGGAATCAATAGCTTCAGAATAACTGTAAATTACTCTTTTACTTGTTTCAGTCATTTGACTGCGGCCATGCTGGAGCACCGCCTTTAGTCGAAGAAATCGACCACAGGACTTGTTCTTTGTAAGCCTAGTACTTATTCTATCGGTCTCTTTTGCTGAACTGCTAAGTTACAGGGATGTAAACACACCAGCATCGGTTGTCAAGCGATGTTGGGGGGACAAACACAGACACGCAAGCATATACATATATATACATATATACGAAGGGCTTCTTTGAGTTTCCGTCTACCAAATCCTCTCACAAGGCTTTGGTCGGCCTGCGGCTATAGTAGAAGACACTTGCCCAAGGTGCCATGCAGTGGAACTGAACCCGGAACCATGTGGTTGGTATGCAAGCTACTTACCACACAGCCACTCCTGTGCCTAATTCTTTAATTTAATATCTTTTATTCTGTGATGTTGCAGAGAAACGGTAGTGCTTTAGAACACCTGTTATATGTGTGGGATAACTTTGTGGTGCCAGCGAAAGCGAAACATATTGCTTTCATCTGTCACAGTTACGGTGGAGTGGCAACTGCCAAATTGGTGAGTAATTGTAACTTCTATATTATTATTCTTATTAAAGAGTTGTCAATTGTTAACACGCTGGGCAAAATGCTTAGCAGTATTTCGTCCATCTTTACATTTGAAACTATGATTATTATTATTATTATGTCAAGAGCAGTGCATGCTGTCAAAGTGACCCTGGGATAAAATAATAGAATCTCTTATGTTTTACATAGTTCAGCCTACACAAAGTTATCGTCGTTTAACGTCCGCTTTCCATGCTAGCATGGGTTGGACGATTTGACTGAGGACTGGCGAACCAGATGGCTGCACCAGGCTCCAATCTGATCTGGCAGAGTTTCTACA
>NC_068995.1:44576037-44577252 GCF_001194135.2 Octopus bimaculoides | reverse complement strand
CACCAGGCTCCAATCTGATCTGGCAGAGTTTCTACAGCTGCATGCCCTTCCTAACGCCAACCACTCCGAGAGTGTAGTGGGTGCTTTTACGTGCCACTGGCATGAGGGCCAGTCCAGCGGTACTGGCAACAGCCACGCCCAAATGGTGTTTTTTACGTGCCACCTGCACAGGAGTCAGTCCAGCAGCACTGGCAACGACCTTGCTCGAATGTTTTGTTCACGTGCCACCAGCACAAGTGCCGGTAAGGTGATGCTGGTAGTTAATGTGTGAAGAACAAAATAGTAATTTTGAAAGAAGTTTCTATAAAACTAGTTTTTTTAAATATTGAAAGACTACGGGGGTCCATTAGAATAAAAGTAATGAAACGGGGTCATAGATAAAAAAAAAACTACCTCTGTCTTAGTCCTTTTGAAATGCCGTCCTTTCAGGTATTCTCAGACCCCACACTGCTGATTTCCTCTGCAAAATCAGGATAACTGTGGCCCATCTGAGAAATGAACCCTGCTAATTGTTGTGGTTGCTGCAGCGAATGCCACTCGCCATCCCCCATTGCAATCATATTCATGAGGTGTGGCTGAACATGCCATTTGGTCTGGGGTGTACTCCCTTCCCTGCTTAATCCACCTTCCCCCACTTTTCTTTTTCTTTGTTTCCTTGGTGAGATATTTATGGGTCCTTTTTTTTTTCCCCTCGATAATTCAGTCTTATGTGCTTTTAATATATTTTTCTTTCTTTTCTTCATGTAAAAATATGTTAATAGGAATAAAGTCTATTGCAAAGAACAAAAATAAATTCCAATCAATTTTTTTGTATTGCAGATTTTCATTTTCCTTCATTTAGTTGCATGTACCACTGCAGTTATGCATTCTTTACTTGTGTTGTTGCACATATGTGTTTTAACTGAGGAGTTTTAAGAGAGGAGTGGTGACGGTGGGGACACCTTTAGTCTAGTTGATGATGATGATGAGGGTAGTGGGGTGGTGGTCGATGTTCTTTCAGTCTTGTTCAAGATCCTTTTATGTCATTTCAGGCCAACCAGAGAAGGGATTTCTTATCAAGGATTTCTGCTGTGGCTTTTACCGATTCCATGCCTGACAATTATATTAATGATGCTGATGTTAAAGAATTCTTCAAAAAGGTTCTCTCTACGAGTCTTCCTATAATACATGTGTGTGTGTGTGTGTATATATATATATATATATATATATATATAT
>NC_068995.1:44562696-44576027 GCF_001194135.2 Octopus bimaculoides | reverse complement strand
CCCCTCTTGGGTTCACACACTTATAACAGTGGTCGTTCAGTTTTTCTAAGCCCTTCAAAAAAAAAAAAAAACTCAGAAGGTTGGGCCTTCAACCGGGCCTTTCGTGGTATCCTTAAAGCCAGGAACTTTTCAGCACCCACCCCTTATCTCTTTGTATCGTACTTCAGTAATGCTTATTCAGTCACACTGTTTGGAATTAATCATGCATTACATAGTGGCTTCAAGATTTCAATGATGTGATTGCTTATTTTGAGAATGGTGCTGTTTGGTAGGTGTGAGAGGCTAAATCTGGCCAGTTTGAATATAAAACAGAATATTTGAGCGAGATATGGCTGATTTAAAATTTGTAGAACCTTACAATCTAGACTAAAATTAATAGATAAGTAAATACATCATATTTTAGGTACAAGTGTGGCTGTGTAATCAAGAAATATGTTTCCTAACCACATGGTTTAAGGTTTATTTCCACTGAACAAGTGTCTTCTACTATAGCCATGAGCTGACCAAAGCCTTGTGAGTGGATTTGGTTGATGGAAACTGGAAGAAGCTTGTTATATACATATGTGTATTAGTGTCTCCTTGTTTTGATATCATGTGTTAGTTGTAGATGTGTATCACTGTGATACAGACTTCCTTACCAATCTTTCATGCAAATATGTCCTGCAAGAGGAAAATATTACCTTGCTTGGAAACAAGGTTGGTGACAGGAAGGGCATCCAGCTGTAGAAAATTTACCTCAAACAAATACCATGGGTTGGATGGGATTTGTTAAAACAATGATAATGAATAAAAACACAAAACAAGTAGAACTTGTTTTTGTAAAAAAATTAGACGTTAATTGTTGTCTGAATTTGTGTTTATTTGTAGAAAAGTCGCAATTGGGTCACCAGTAAAGAACCTATTGATACAGTGGTAAACTCCTTCAATGGGACAGTCCCTAAAGTATCAGCAGGTAAGATATTGACTTCTGTTTGTTCAGATAATACCACCTCTTTCTCTCTGCCTATAAAGTTACTGCTATGTCTATTTTCATATATAAAGCATTTTGTCGAAGGAAATCTGTGTGCATGTGTGGTTGCTTGAGCATGTAAGAAATAGCAGCCAGTCAAATCTACCTCAAATTCTGTCCTATTGTCTTAATCCTTCCATTACCAATATCTCTGTTGAAATACACTGACTTTGTTGCAATTAATTTTGAAAATAACGAAGGATTTAGTAAAATAACTTGATTATTATTAAGTTGGTGTTTGGAGCATAAATTAGCATAGCATAAAATTTTGATGTAAGGTTTTCACTGAGATCACTTTTAAATTAAAGTTTATATAATAGAACCAAGATCAATCTCAGATAGGGTTAGGGTATTAAAAGGGTTAATTAAGGCAGAGACTATATTAGGACAAGCTAATGATGAAGTTTGTGTGTGTGTATGGTTGCCTGCATATGGAAAAAAATAGTAGCCAGATCTATCTCAAATCTTATCCTACTGTTTTAAGAGAAGGCAGATACATTGGATAGTGTACTCTTTCCCTTGTTTCACTCATTTGACTGCGGCCAAGCTGGAGCAGCACCTTGGAAACGTGTATTCAGTATCAACCCCTGTACCTAGGTGTCTAATATTTATCGGTTTCTGTTAGTCAGACTGCTGAGTTACTGAACATAAAGAATACCATCTTGCAGGACAGAGATAGAGGCAAAAAATCATGCAAACATACATACTCTTTTACTTGTTTGTCATTTGACTGTGGCCATGCTGGAGCACCGCCTTTAGTCGAGCAAATTGACCCCAGGACTTATTCTTTGTAAGCCTAGTACTTATTCTATCGGTCTCTTTTGCCGAACCGCTAAGTTACGGGGACGTAAACACACCAGCATCGGTTGTCAGGTGATGGTGGGGGGACAAACCCAGACACACAAATATATATATATATACGACGGGCTTCTTTTAGTTTCCGTCTACCAAATCCACTCACAAGGCTTTGGTCGGCCCGAGACTATAGTAGAAGACACTTGCCTAAGGTGCCACGCAGTGGGATTGAATCCAGAACCATATGGTTGGTAAGCAAGCTACTTACCACACAGCCACTCCTGCAATCATACCTAGCAATCACAGTCACTTATCATTGCTTCTGGACAACTGAAACACACTTTGAAGAATTCTTTGTCAGGATTAAAAATATGTCTAGGGCATTGTTAGTATCCATGAGCAGATGGTGAATCAAGATCTAATTTATGGCATCCAGCCATAGAAGTCATGAATGGAACATAGATGTTAAATGATAGCTTACTTAACATGGTTATACTGTAATTTGTTATTAGTAACAGTAGTAACATTAGTACAGAAAAGCATCCTGTATGTCTTACCTAATGTAGATATGCTGCAGATAACACTGCAGTTTTCATCTTGAGAAAACATCTTATATAGACATATTGTGCTAAAAGCAGTATATAGTATGTCTATGTGCAGTAAGAAACAATGCTATTTTGAATTAATACTTCTGCCACTAATGAGTTTTCAACCAGTCCAACAGCTTTTTGTGACACAAGTGATATGTTAACCACTATTTTTTCTATAATAGTAGAAGGAAAATTTCTCTAAGCATGCTTTTGAATATGGATTCTTGTTACTGATGATGTGCAAAGAAAGAGAGAGAGAGAGAAATATCTAGATTTAACAACCCCACTATACTTGCTGGTCACTTTTTGTCTGCTGCTGTATGTCTATACAAGATACTTTCTCAAAACAAGTATTTCAGTTTTCTTACAGTATAACCACATTAAGTAAGATGTACAGAATGCTATTCTGAACTAATATGGCTTCAACTACGAACAATGAATATAGTTTCAAAACCTGGAGAGGTGGAATATTTTATATATATATATATAAAAGGGTAGGGAGCTAGGTTACAATCAGTGCCAGACTGTCTTATTCAATAATTTGTTATGTCTTACTTTATTACCTTGTTTCTTGTTAAAAGTTTGTGTGTTGTTAGAAATCCTTTTTTTTAAAAGATGTTTTGTTCCTTTCTTTCACAGGACATACAAAACACGAAATGACTTCCTGGTCAAGTTTCCATTCAATATTTAAATACCTGAATGAAAAGATTCCAGAGCCCAGTTCTAAAACTGATTCTAAAGCTGAACTTTAATGATCTCTCCCAAACCCCCCCACTGCCATTTTTTAACTACAACTCAATTCAGTGCCTATACATTACCATGTTGGTTTAATTACATCCCCCCACCCCATGTTTTTTTTTTTTTGTTATCTTCCATCAATGTTATACAGCTGTTTTTCTTGAACTCTTCTACAATTTTGTCCAAAGAACCTCTGGAGCCACAAAGTGTTGCTTAGAATATTACCCACATCACCTCCAAACAGTATCTTCTATTTCTCCCCTCCTTGACAAAGGTAATGTGGCCTAGTGTCAATTTCTGGACCAGGCTACATGTGGTGTGCTTGAGCAGGGCACTTTTTTTTTTTCTCCCATGTTCTCAGCTTGGAGTACCAGCTGAGCACTGCTCTTTTTCTTTCCCTCTCTCCCCTTCCAACTGCCACACCCTGAATGTACTGCTTGGTCACAGGGTGGGAGAGTCAAGAGAACGACTGCTTCATGCTTACAAAAAAAAGCAGGAACGGCTTAACCAAGCCATACTAGTTTGCAACTGATGCCTGGCTCTAACCTCTCTCTTTTTTCAGCAAAGACTTATTAATATCTTCATTTTAATCACAATGTTATTTAAACAGTAAAAACCCTGCAACTTATCTTGATTCTTTCTCAAAACAAATACCTTTGCAAAATTCCATTTAAAAAAAAAATTTCTCAACCTCATTTACTTTGTGGTACTTTAGAGATAAAACATTATTGGTGCACTTTGCATGGAAAGTTTGAAGAAACTATTGCTTACCTTTGTTTTATTAAAATTATATTTGTATATAATAATTATTCATAATGTTAATGACACTTGTATAACTTTTTATTTTTTAAAATGCCCAAATCTAGATTTTCTAAATCTTAAATTAATTTTTAAAATTGCTGTGCATCCAAGCTCCCCTCTTGTAATACTAACCTAAATTTTGTTTGTAAATAAGAATTTATTACACAAAAACTTTTAACTCTTTAGCATTTAATCCAGCCCACATATTCTAGCTGCTTTATGTTCTAACTGGGCAGATCCAAACTCTCACACCTACTCAACATTTATCATTCTAAACATAAGCAGTAACATCACTGAAATCTACGAGATAATGTGAATAAATAAGCATTACATTTGATAGAATAATCTGAATGCTAAAGGGTTAAAATTACTACCTAAAATTTTATTAAATGGAATGAAAATTACTGTTCTCTTTAAGAGCTATATTATAAAAAAAAAACAAAAAAAAAACTTTTAAAGTTAAGACAATTTCTAAAATCTGATTTTCACACTCCTAGAAGCCTGTGAGGCATCAATTTAGTTCACGCAATATATTGGTAGATCAATATAAAAAGTAATTAGATTAAAATAATGACATATATATAACATCTGTAATGTGTGTGTGTGTGTGAAAAGAACAATGGTGGCTGTGATATTTTGTCTCCGAGAAACATCTGTTGACCATTTTGATACCACCTTACTTGAAATTTGATTTCCTGGTTCCATTGCACAAATTCCCTGATCTAAATTAAAAACTTTCCATCAAAATGTTTCAAACATCAATTTAATTATGGACAATGTTATTTTGATAAATTCATTATTGACAACATTCTGAACAAGCTCTTGGTTTTCATTACACAATGTTTCTTTAAAGAAGTTTCACTCTGACAAAATATTTCAGCTAATTCTGTTCTACATTTGTATATACATACATTCTACATGCTATAATTACTGCTATCTTCTTTTTCTTGTCTGGACTCAGTAAAATGAGCCCAGCAGAATTGAAACTCGGATCCTTGATTTGCATTATCTTTCATCTTTGTACAGAGCTGTACAGGATAAGTAGTGGTTTTCAAGCCTTTCCTAATGAATAAAGCGAAATTGTTTCAACTATACAAATTATATTTTCTTCTTTTCCCATTAGCACATCTCTTTGGAGATTGACTTCCGAAGACAAAATTAAACAAAATCTATAAGGAGTATATAATGTTAATTTCAACCTAGAAGGGAGTAATTTCCTCAGGAATATCAAATAAATTAGTCAAGAAATTTTGAATAAAACAGGTTTATTTTACTTTTTAAAACAGAATTTCATTGTCTTTTGAAAAGAGTTGACTGAATATATTTGTCTCACTAAATGTTAGATGATAGATTAAATACAAATCACTAATGAATGTGTTCTAGTTTAAAAAGATGGAATGACAAGGATTTCACAGGTACTGATCAATATCCAGTATTAATTTTGTAGAAATTACAAAACAGTACACACCATCACCAAAATGTTAGCTTCGAGTCCAAAACAAATTCAATTTCCCTGTTGAAATGGTGAATCCTTTTAATGGCTCTAACTACCATATCTAACTTAAGCATAGAGAGCCAGACATTGAGATTAAACTCAAAGAACAGCTTTGAGTCTGGAAGTTTAGCTAATGCTTGAGATAAATAAACTAGCATACAACTATTTTAGTAATTGTATGAGCTCACCCTGTATATGTCTTACTTTAGGAGTTTGACATTTAAGTATCCATTAACTACCTTGGTACTTGGCTGTTGCCTAGGTGTTGTTAAATAAGGGACAGGAGCCATTTCGAATAAATACAGTTGATAACAAAATAATTTTCAGCATCAAGATTATGTAGATTATAAAATATAATATTACATATTGAAAATTAATATTCAAAATAACTTTCAATTGGAGTGTAAAGCATCTTTTCTTTTCTTTTTTTTAATGTGAAATAGTGAGACAAAAAGAATCTATTAGTTGTTTGTAAAAGGAATATTTTGTAACAAAAGGGATCGGTTCACACAATAGTCATTATATACATGTGTAAGTGTATATATACACTAGTGAAAGATATTTGAAGCAACAATAAATGAAAGATGTTACTGTCCAGATACTTAAGTCACAAGCAACTACAGTTGATGAGGGGGGGGGGAGAAACATAAAACTGACAGAAGATTAATTTATTTTAGAGATGAACAAGTGCTGGCCCCAAAATAATTGGTGTTTTAAAAAATTTTTTTCAAAGATTGGGGTAAAATATATTTAATAATTTTTGTCATTAATAATTTGTGAAATTAGTTACAACTTCCTGATAACACTGACTATTGGTGATATTAAACCTTCCATAAAATAGTGACTCCCCCCCCTCCACTTAGTTTATCAGTCTTGGTCAAAAAAGAGGGAGTATCATAAATTCAGCTGTTGATAGCTAAAAGCAGAATGTTGGTGTTGATGGTCAAAGAGTCATAACAAAACAAGTATGTCAGCTGAGAAAACAGGAGTCTCATGCACGCACACATACACACACAGAGTAATGGTCAATTCCAAATAAGTTATCAAAAATAAAATGAAAGTTTGGAAAAATTATAATTAATCTCTTAGAATATAGTTTATGGGGTGGTACATGATGCAAGCCACAGAATCAAACTCCTTCACCACACCAATCAAGACTCAATATTTATTGAGACAACAGGTCTGATAGGAATTTTCAGTTTCAAACAAATAACTAGGGGGGGGGGGAATTTTTTTTAAAATAAAAATTGATTAAAGAAAAATCTTAAACAGAAAAGAAAAAAAACCTAACAAAAACTTAGCATGCAAGTTTGATTAAATAAAATTGTGTGAAATGTTTCGATTGAGTATATTCGACAGTGGATGTTTTAGGGGGAAAAGCTATAGTTTGTGAACCATTGCAAAATGCCGACATAACTAAAGTGTTAGACTCTCAGACCATTAGCACTAACATTACTGTTGAGGTTTTTGTAAGCAATCACTCCACGGGTTCGACAGCAGAGAATACACGTTGCAATCAGTCCAATTATCTGGAAGAAAAAGAAATTTTAAAAAAAATTTAGAGAGAAAATAATCTTGTAAAAATGTTAATAATTATCTTAGGGTGGCAAGCTGGTAGAATCAGTGCTACAGTGAGAAAAATTGGTTAGCAGCATTTTGTCTGTCTTTATGCTGAGTGCAAATTCCGTTGAGGCTAACTTTGCCTTTCATCCTTTCAGGGATCATGAGAGACTAGATAAAATAAGTACCAGTCAAGCACTAGGGTCAATGTAAATCGACTAGACTGCTCCCCTGAAATTGCTGGCCTTGTGCCAAAATTTAAAACCAATATTAATAGACTATATTAAGATGAGTTGGCAAAATCATTAGCACACTGGGGAAAATGCTTAGCAACAAGAAAACACAGCAATCTGTGAGTCCAGGGCTGTAATGGTGGGTGAATCTTTT
Organism: Octopus bimaculoides; assembly: GCF_001194135.2. Taxonomy (NCBI): domain Eukaryota; kingdom Metazoa; phylum Mollusca; class Cephalopoda; order Octopoda; family Octopodidae; genus Octopus; species Octopus bimaculoides. Next base: position 44,568,652 of record NC_068995.1, on the reverse strand, counting down.
GCTCATTACTGAAATGGTCTTTTGAAATACCATTTAACTAATATAGGGTGAAACACTGAAAAACAGATTTTAAATTAACACCATATTACTATAAACATTATCACACAGCTACAAGGTACTAAATTCAGGTATGACTAATATTTATTTATCGCTACAAACAAGCCAGCATAATACACAAGATAAATATAGTATAGTCTCTGTTCTTTCACTATGGTGTTCTCTATGTTAAAAGGCAGGATATTTAGAGTAGAACATTAAGATAACCTGACTAAATAGTTTAATTGAATACTTAAAAAAGAATTTTGTTTTTTGTGCCACTGGACTGGCTCCTGTGCAGGTGGCACGTAAAATACACCATTTCGAGCATGGCCGTTGCCAGTACCGCCTGACTGGCCTTCGTGCCGGTGGCACGTAAATGCACCCACTACACTCTCAGAATGGTTGGCGTTAGGAAGGGCATCCAGCTGTAGAAACTCTGCCAGATTGGAGCCTGGTGTAGTCATCTGGTTCGCCAGTCCTCAGTTAAATCGTCCAACCCATGCTAGCATGGAAAGCGGACGTTAAACGATGATGATGAACATTTCTATAGTTTGTGCTATTTCTTTCCTTATCAACTGACACCTAATGTCTGCATCTAGTGAAATCCCTACCAAAACATACCTAAAGCCTGACCACTCTCATACACACACACACCTAAGGGTGTGACCTATTGACCCCCTCCACCTCCAAAATTAAAACCCACCTAAAGGTTAGGTGAAATAACTTTCATTCAATCAAGTTTCAGAGTTTTTAAAACGAAATGAATTTACCTGAAGAAGAGCAAATGTGATCCCTGCTGAGGTTATGTAAGTCAAATTGTCAAGAAATTTCAGCTTCAAACGTTCGTAACAGCCCTGTAATGAAAAAGGATGGACAGCACTTCAATTGGGGAAGGGATGTTATGGTAACAGCAAACACTAATATATATATCATCATTTTTGACATTCACTTTTCCAATACAGCATAGATTAACTCTTTTAGATACCAAGACATGCAGGAATATGGTGTAACTAGTCGTAAACTATGTGTACCCCAGGTTTTAAACATATTCCCATTTATTGTTTGTTTTTATATCATTCTGTCCTAGAACGGGATACATGATTGTGTTACTGAGGCATCACCTTACAGACAGATACCATTCCTCTCACTATTTTTCAAGTCAAGGAATTTTTCTCCCTCCAGTTTTGAAAGCATAAGACAAACAGATAATCAGTTGATAGAACTCACAACAATATCACTGCACATAAACTGTAACTTTCATTCAACTGAGCACAATGTAAAGACACATACACATACATACATTTGTATGAACATACACTGATCTTTTCAGTTTCTATTCTATCAAGCCTGCTTGCAAGGCTTTGGTTGGCCCAGAGCTACAGATGATACTTGCACATGCTACACTTAAGAGGGATTGAAATAGAAAAATATTTTAAAAAATACCTGGTGATAGATTCCTGTAGAATGATGATCAAGTTTTGTATCACAGGTAACATTGTGCATAGTTTGAGGCATACAACAACTTTCTGGCACTGCGTGGTAGGTCTTGTACCATTTTGTGTTACGCCAATCTGTGGCGTTCTTTACACCACAGCATTCCAACTGAAATGGTAAGAGAGAGAGATTAACAGATAATTAGACTTTATGTCATACAACAGAAAATGAATATTTATTAACTCTTCAGCTTTCAGATTACTCTGTCAAATGTAATGTTAATTTATTCACATTGTTTTGAATTACTCATGTATTATCTTGTAGCTTTCAGATTTTGTGACTATGTTTAGAATGACAAACGTTGAGTAGGTATGAGAGGTCATGTCATAAAACAGGAAGAATATTTGGGCCAGATATGGCCAGTTTAGGCACGGAAGTGTTAAAGAAGAGATAATAATGTTGATGTCACCTTGAAAATCTTTCTTCTGGATAGATAAGAGGTTGTCAAATATGTCTTCATACAAATTATTAAAATTAACAGTTACAATGGTTATGAAGTTATACTGGGACAACACTGAACAAATTTAAATACTAATAACACCACTACCACTACAGCTATTATGTGCCTTTGGGCAAAGCACACAATTTTCTCAGTCTACACGCCATTTGGTCTGGGGTGTACAGTCTGTTACTCCCTCCCCACCGTCTTCTGCTGCTTAATTCCACCCCTCACTCTTTTCTAACTTAATAGCACCATCTGGTTATAGCAATGAATAGCGGTACCAGTTATGGGCTATGAACTATTGTTCTCAATAAATAGGCTGGCATTGAACCAATTTGCTAAATGAAGATAAATTCTTTATTCGTTTTCTGTTATAGTCACATTTTTATTATTGTATTCTCTGGTCTTCAAGTGCTTGTCACATTTTAGTAATATTCTCACAATTGGAACCAAAACCTTTATTAAATCTACGTTGGGTAGATTGTTCTAATTCCATTGTCCAAACCAATGAGATTCTCTTAATTATTATTCAACTTATTATGATGTTAGTTTATGTTCGAACCAGAGTATATATAATTTCACTGACCTAGGAATTGAACTTACACTCACCAGCTAAACTACTCTTCTTATTTCTTTATTGCCCACAAGGGGCTAAACATAGAGGGGACGAACAAGGACAGACAAAGGGATTAAGTCGATTACATCGACCCCAGTGCGTATCTGGTACTTAATTTATCGACCCCGAAAGGATGAAAGGCAAAGTCGACCTCAGCGGAATTTGAACTCAGAACGCAACGGCAGACGAAATACCGCTAAGCATTTTGCCCGGCGTGCTAACGTTTCTGCCAGCTCGCCTAAACTACAATTCTAATCACTTAATATTCATAATCCCTGTTCTGAAGGCCAGAGGGCACAAAGGCCAGCCAAAGTGGGTGAGAACACTATTTGGAATAAATCAGTGTGTAATAATGGTAATTTAGATGAACACACAGGCATTTCATATTTCAAGGGAAACTTTATGAAGACTTTTTCTAATAATGCAGACTTTACTTACCTCTCGCTGTACATAGTCAATCTGATCATGATCAATACTACTGACATTGTCATATTTGTTGATAGCAATCTTTAATCCGTCTGACACAGCAGAGGTCACCTGTGCAGAAGAGATACATATAATAATAATAATAATAAATAGACCAGATATAGTTGTCAAAGATCATGAAGAAAAAAAATGCTTTCTAATTAATGTATCAATACCAGCAGATGACAACGATTCCCTAAAAGAAATGGAAAAAAACTTTCAAAATACAAAGACCTGGAAATAGAGGTAACTCGAATGTGGAATCTAAAAACAGAAACAATTCCTATCATAGTAGGTGCCTTAGGTATAAGAAAAAAATATTCAGACAAATACATAACAAAAACACCAGGACTTACAAATATATATAACATACAGAAAATTGCACTACTGGGCACTGCACACATCCTACGCAAAACACTTTCAATACAGTGACCATAAGAGCATCACAGCAAACCACAGCACATACCCAAGGCGCACAGAGCTGCGCTCGGTAGTGAAGAGAAAGCACGTTATAAAAATAAAACTACTGAATAATAATAATAATAATAATAATAATAATAATAATAATCATCTTTGTTGGGTACTATGACTTTTTTTTTGTATTTGTCAGCTTCTTTAAAGACTGAAAAGAGTTTTTTTCTTTGTTTTGTTTGTGTTTATTTGTATTAGTTTACCTTGCTTCCGAAGTAGGTATTTCTGTAGTCCTATGGAGGTTATTTTGTAATAGCTTTCTAACTCTATAAGGCCTCTACCACCTTCGATCTGTTGTATATTTAGCCTTTCTATATCAGATTTTGAGTGGTGCATCCTAAATCCTGTCATTATTTTTCTTGTTTTTCTCTATTTTAATTAGTTCATTTAGAGTCCAAGTAAGAACATTGTAGCTGTAACATAACTGGGATGGCTAAAGTGTTGATATTGATACCTATTAACTTGTTTTCTGCATTGAGCTCCATTTTCAGTATTAATCTAACTTGTCTATAGTCTTCTTTTTTCTCATCTTCTCTTTCATTTGGTGTGTGTTGTATCATATCTAGTTCATTGATTCCTAAGTATTTGTATGTCTGGGTTTGGTCTAATTCTCTTATTTCATTTGCTTAATCTAGTGTGATGTTGCTACTCTTAACTAGTTTTCTTCTTTTCAAGGTTGCTTTGGCACATTTTTCTAAAATGAAGTCATAGTACCTAACAACTATGAAGAAAAGAAAAAAAAAACAAACAAAAAAAATACAACAAAAGCTGTAAAACAACTGAAATCCAAACTAAAACTGGAACAGCAACAGCTCATGATAAAATGATGATAAGAAAAGCCCCTTCATGGCAAATACTGAGTTAAACCAAATGCAAAAGAAATAGACAAAGCAAAACTCCAACAATGGTTTTGAGGATTTTTAATTGCAGCACAAGACCAAAGCCTTCCCCACCAGAAATTACCAAAAACATGTAATGAAAAGAAATACAAGTAACTGCAGAATATGTGGAGATGGAGAAGAAACAATAATAATTCATATTGTCTCAGGCTGCCGAGTCCTGGTAAAGAAGAAATATATTCACAGACACGACAGAGTTGGGATCTATGTACACTGGAAGCTATGCCAACACTATGGAATAATTACAGAAAAAAAGATGGTATAGACACACGCCAGAAAAGGTCACAGAAAATGAGAAAACAACCATACTCTGATTTGCCAATACACACAGATAGAGAAATTAAAGCCAATAGGCTGGATATTGTTGTCAGGGATCACCAAGCAAAAAATGCTTTCAAATCGATGTATCAATTCCAACAGATGACAACGTTTCTCTAAAAGAAATAGAGAAACTTTCAAAATGCAAAGATCTGGAAATAGAGGTAACTCGAATGCGGAGTCTAAAAACAGAAACAATTACTATCATAGGCGCATTAGGTAAGATAAAAAAATATTCAGACAGATACATAACAAACCCACCAGAACTACCAAGTATATATAACATACAGAAAATAACACTACTAGGCACCACACACATCCTACTTTCAATATTTTAACCATAAGAGCATCAAAACAAACCACAGCACATACCCAAGGCACACAGAACTGCGCACGGCAATGCAGTGAAAGCACACACAATAAAAATAAAACTACTGAATAATAATAATAATAATAATAATGGTTTCAAATTTTAGCACAAGGCCAGCAAGTTAGAGATGGGAGTAAGTTGAATAATAACAATAATTTTGCAATTTCCTATGATAGCAGAGTCAATACATAAGAAATTGAAAAAAATCAAGAAATATCAGGACCAAGCCAGAGAGCTGAGGAGACCATGGAAGACCAAGACAACAATTATTCCTGTAGTAATCGATGCTCTTGGCACAACACCCAAAATGCCATTTTGGGTGTTGTGCCAAGAGCAAAAACGTACCATCTTATATTCTGCAAGAATCCTAAGGAAGATTGAAATTTGAGGAAACTTGTCACCAAACCTCAAGATAAAATAGCTGTCAACTAAATGAGCATGTGCTAGCATAATATCACATATAACCAAGCATATCGTAGAACAGCTAAAGAATAACCAAAACTGCACAAAGGTTTTGTTATGTTTCCCTCGGGTGACTCGCAGAGATAACATAACGAGTTATACAATTTAATTATTACATTTATTGTTCAATTACATACAAAGAACGCACTCACCCAATGTTCGTTATGAATAAACAAAAGTCATGTCCGCCATATATATATATCAATGACATTTTACTACGACAGTCCCACAAGACAACAACAATGAAACAATGAACTCAGACGAACCACATGACACACGGAACGTCAGACGAATTACATATCTAACAGTCCATATAACACCTCCCCACTGAAATTGATGCTACACAAGAAGTATCAACAGCAAAGTCTCTCTTGGGTTTT
>NC_068995.1:44552285-44558442 GCF_001194135.2 Octopus bimaculoides | reverse complement strand
TTTGTTATGTTTCCCTCGGGTGACTCGCAGAGATAACATAACGAGTTATACAATTTAATTATTACATTTATTGTTCAATTACATACAAAGAACGCACTCACCCAATGTTCGTTATGAATAAACAAAAGTCATGTCCGCCATATATATATCAATGACATTTTACTACGACAGTCCCACAAGACAACAACAATGAAACAATGAACTCAGACGAACCACATGACACACGGAACGTCAGACGAATTACATATCTAACAGTCCATATAACGGGTTTCTAATAAATTGGAAAAATATAATTTTATGTCCACTTTCACATGCTGACACGGGCTGTTCAAAGGTTTCTAATAAATTGGAAAAATATTTTTATGTCTACTTTCACATGCTGACATGGGTTGTACATAGGTTTCTAATAAATTGGAAAAATATTAATTTTATGTCCACTTTCACATGCTGACATGGGCTGTTCAAAGGTTTCTAATAAATTGGAAAAATATTTTTATGTCTACTTTCACATGCTGACATGGGCTGGACAAATCACTGTCTTCCAAACCAGGTTGTGAATAACATTTCATTTTTACATTCCATATTTGCCATAGTTTCTACTACAACTGGTTGATCTTTCTAGCAACACTGAACAATCATTTTAATGTGGTACAAGCACTAGAGAGGTTGTCCTATCCCTGACAAGACTAAAAAGTTACTGTTTGTTCATGGCAACTGTTGTACAGTGAAACTGTAAACCCCTCCTGGTAAAAAGTGGTAGTAGCCAGCCATTATAAACAGACCAATAGCCGGTTGACAGAGATGGCCGAGAGTACGAGAAGACTTGATAGTCGTGTGTGCTGATATAGTAATTATAGTGTGATAATGAGTGGATGTTATAACGATCCAACCTTTTGAGGATAATAACAATGTATGACTGGGTGGGGGGAGTCACACAGTGTCAGATAGAACCATTCTATTGACGACTTTGGAATATAACAATATCTGTCAGAGCGACAACCGTCATCAAAAGACAGACACAGTGACAAAAGACCACTTTACAACAGCAACATAACTGAATGAGTGACAGAGTGAGGATAGACAACTACATGTTGATTGACGGATAGGAAATTGAATAGAAATTATCACGAGTGGTATGGCGAGGGAGGAGAGTAATAAAAATGAGGGCAGTCGTTGATTAGTAAAGGAGATAACTGAAAAAAAAATGAAGGTGACAATAAGTGGCAGAAAGTGATGGATAGCAGGGCAGATGGGTGACAGGGGAGAGAGAATAAGTCATAAATAAACGGTGATATTAATGGGAGAATGATGGTCAGAAATAAAGAAAGGTTTTGAACTAATATTGCTTCTGTCACTAATAACAAAAAAACCCATTTATTTTGAAAATCTGAGGAAGCACCCCATTTTTCAATCTTGCTAGCATGGATTGGAGGAGTCATCGCAGTTCAAGTTACCTCCCATTGGGAACTATATCAACCAAAAATAAGATACTGGGGTGTCATTTGGCTTGGTTTCTATGGCTGGATGCCCTTCCAAACATCAAACTGTAGCACCAACTAGAGAGGTTGAATAGCCCTTAGGTACAACTACAGGTGTGGTTAATGAGTTTGCTTTGCAATCACAGTTTTGGGTTTGGTCCCACAGCACGTAACCATTGGCAAATGGTTTTCTACTATAGCCCTGGGCAGATCAAAACCCTGTAAGTGGATTTGGAAACTAAAAAGAAGCTTGTCAGGTGTGTGTCTTGACATTGCAAAGAAATAATGCAGCTTGTATGATGATTATTTGTTCATAATGAGTGTGCAGTCTTCCATGGAAACATGTCTGGACTCGGAGAAAATATCATCCTGCTTGGAAACCTGTCAATGTTAGCGACAGGAAATGCATCCTGCTCACCACGGAAAATCTGCTACAATGAATTTTGTCTGACCCTTATCAGCATAGAAAAATAGACATTAAAATGATTTTCTTTTCTGAGCTATGACAAGTTAAATATAATAAATTTTTCAACATTAAAGTTAAAATGCCAAGTATTGATTCTTTGGTAATCTAGCATAGTCATTCTTAACAGAAATACCATCATTTATGCTGAGGAGATCCAGAAGTTAATATTGAAAGAAACTTTAGGGAAAGTTCATGAAAGCGTGATCAAACTTTGATGCAAACACACAAGTAAAAGAGAAAGGAATGGTTAAGAGATACTTACATGTGATCTGTATAAGTAAGCTAACAGACCAGCTGTGACCTCAGCAGTGAGTACCACAAGTAAGGCAATGAAGTACTGAAACAACAAAACATGGAAACTGTTATAACAGACATGACCAAATTAAACATACAACCAGGAATTTTATAGCAGAATCAGTATTAAACAACAACACAGAATTGTAAGACAGGTTCAATGAACAAGGCCTTTTTGCAAAAGAATTAGGAGAATCAGTTTTCTAAAACCTCAGGTTACTCAATATTTCGAGATATTCATAACTAGTAAAACAGGTAAGGGTTAACAACAGGAAGAGTATCCAGGTGTAAAACAATACATCAATCATATTTATGTAACAGATTCTTAGATATAAATTTGTCATAAGCGCTTGGTCTCAAAAAGCCAGAGCTTAATCCAATTCTCATGGTATACAAGTGACTGGGGGAGCAATTTGAATCAAAGCATTTTACTCAAGAACACAATGTATCACCCCATCTGCAAATAGGAACCTTGATCTTATGACTTGAGTAGAACACACTTATCAAGGGGCAAAGTGGACTGGTTGAACTGCAACATGGGAAAATGGGTATAAAAATGAAAGCACAAACAAGTATGCGCACATATGCAGATACAAGCATGACTGAGAGGTTAAAAAATTCAGTTTGCTACCATGAGGAACTGAGTTTGATCCCACTGTCTGGAATCTTAGGCAAATGTCCATTATCACAGATTTGGGAAGACCCAAACCTCGTGAGTGAAACTGGGTATTTTGAAGGTCCAACCATGTCACAATGATTCAGTTATACCTATGGGATACTCAGCCAGTTCACATACTAACTGAATGAGTAACTCATTCAGATGATTGAACAAGAAAATGTTCATACATTGTTCTCAATGGAGAGAATTCCACCATCATATATCACAGATTGACAGATCCATCATTATTGTCTAACGTCTACCATGCTTGCATGGATCAGACATGAGTGCATTGAGGCAGAGTTTTTCCTCTGGTCGGATGCTCTTCCTGTCATCAACCTTCACTTATGTCCAAGTGAGGTAATAATCTCTCTGAGTATTGCACAAATAACAGCTCAGACATATTCTATACAGTGAACTGGAAACAAACAACACAATTTGAGGTGCCTTTTGTTTACAAAGATCACACATGTTGAGGAATGTTAGGAAGCTCAGATATCATTTCTGACGGACTGCAAGCCAATGGCACTGGTAGGAAGCCATTGTTTACAGACCAGTGGACATGAGGGAAACCCACACACATACGTATGGTGAGTGGTCTTGGTAAAAAAAAGCTGAAAGAAGCTCACTGTGGTGTATGTGTGAATATGAATCCCCTTGTCTTGACATTGGAGGATAGTTATAAACGAGTGTCACCGTTATACAAGCTGTACCATTCAATTCCAATATTCTGCAGAATCAAGGCTGGTCATAGGGAAATATTACTTCATACACACGAAGGTCAGCAACAAGGACATCTGTCCAGAGAAAATCTGCCTCAAGAAACTCCATCCAACCCATGAAAATGTAATGAGTGGACATTAGAAAAATAACACCACACACATGCAATGAGATTCTTCGGTTTCTGTCTACCAAATCCACTCACAAGGCTTTGGTTAGCCCAGGACTATAGAAGACACTAGCCCAAGGTGTCACAGAATGGGACTGCACCTGAAGCCATGTAGTTGGAAAGCAAACTTCTCGACCATGCCTGTGTCCTTGGCAGATCCATCACTACATATCACAATCAGCACCGTTTGATTTCCATTGTGTCACAAAGTCGAGAAGATTGTGTGTGAGAGAGGAAACAAAAAGGACACTCAGCAAGATAAGGTTTGTTTATTTGTCAGTTGTTAACAGTAGAAGATTGAAATAAAGTTGACTCATCATTGACACCAGCAGGAAACAACCAGAATAAAATGTAAAGAAGAACTGTTGGTATGATCAACAAGCTTCCATCAGAGATATACTGTATCAATGTAAACCTTTTGATACCAACTTGTCTGAAACTGCCCATCGTTCTGTGACACAAATTCTGTTTTAATGTAATCTAAACTAAAACCTATCAAAACGTCATGTGAATTAATGTTCTGAATACCATCTTGGTATCGACAAAGTTATTTTATTAAATCCTTCAATATTTTAAAAATTGATTGAGTGCCACTCATATTTAGTGGGAATAGAATGCAATGATGTTTTCTTGACTTTTGAGTGACTTTCTAAGGAACCTCATAATCGATTTAATTCCAAGTGGAGTGACATCAGCATTTCACACACAACAACTCTCTATTACTCAATTACACTTCCAATTAATCCATTGTCAATTGTCATAAGACTATAAAAAAAAAAGGCCAAAAAAACAAAACAACTTTGCCTTATAAAAGAATAATTCTTTTTATCAGTTAATTAGTGAACTATGAAAAAGATTAATTAAGCAGAAGTGGGTTAGTATATTAATTCTCATTGACATGCATAGGTTTATCAACCTTATGAGTATATAACTGTGTATATTTGTGTGGGCATGTGTGCCCCCCACCCCACCACATATATATATATATAAAATCTTCATATTAGTCGGCAGTGTTACTTTGATGCAAGATAGGTTTTGTGTAAATATAAGTATCTTTGTATATCTGTTCTGTCTTAATATCAAGACACTGCAAAAGCGGCGAGCTGGCAGAAATGTTAGCATGCCAAACAAAATGCTTAGAGGTATTTCGTCTGTCTTTACGTTCTGAGTTCAAATTCCACCAAGGTCGACTTTGCTTTTCATCCTTTTGGGGGTAAATAAATTAAGCACCAGTTGCACACTGCGGTAGATCTTGTGCCCAGAGTAGAAAAGAATATCAAGACACTATCAAGTACTTCATGTTAAGAACAAATAGTTTTATGCATCTAACTCACTTTATGAACAAAAAGAGCACCAATCATTCTTAGTGGTTGGCGTTAGGAAGGGCATCCAGCTGTAGAAACTCTGCCAAATCAGATTGGAGCCTGGTGTAGCCTTCGGGCTCCACCAGTCCTCAGTCAAATCGTCCAACCCTGCTAGCATGGAAAGCGGACGTTAAATGATGATGATGATATATATATATATATATATATATTTTAACATACCAGAGATTTAAATAGGAAAACTGAAATACAGTCAAATATAATTAACACATCTGCCAGCATGATAACAACATGGTAATAAAGAAATAAACTTACCGCTGCAAGAAGCCATCGGTTTTCTTTGCCAGCAGCGACAATTCCCAGAAGTCCAATGATAAATAATATGATGCCAACACCAATTATGATACTGGCTGGGATGAGGGTAATATTGGCTGTGGTCAGTTGATCAAAATGATGGTAAGTTTTGAAAATCCAAGCACCACCATAGAACAGAATGGCTGCTGCAGTCTAGCAAGGAGAAAGGAAACAAAGTTCATATATATATACATATGCATATATATATATATATATACATATGTACATATATATGTACACACATACATCAAAAACAGGAAAAACAAAAGTCAATTTCACGATCAGTGAAACTTTTGATAGAAAACTTAGAGAGAAAATGACATTTCAAGCATGATTCTTCAATAGAGAGAGTTTATGTATTATATAAAAAATTCTATATTTCTGAGACTTTTTATCTGTATGAGTTGGAATGGCAACCTCGTCTTGATTGTAGTTTCCACTACATTCGGCTGGACCATGCACAGCTGAAACAGTGAGAACAATAATCGAGACGAGAAAACCATTGATTTAATATAACACACACACACACACACTGTGTGTATGTGTGTTTGCGTGGAGGTGGTGGTGCAATTATAAAATATAAAATTGCATAGAAAGCTCTGGAAACAGCTGAATGAAAACATTTCAAACTAAACAGAGGCCCCGCACACAGAATCACAAATACAAAAAAAAAAACCAGAACAAAAACCGCCATCC
>NC_068995.1:44550131-44551930 GCF_001194135.2 Octopus bimaculoides | reverse complement strand
AAAAAAAAATTTATATTTAGAATTTGGTAAAGAAGCAAAAAAATATTTATTTATAGCAGTGACGTGAATAGATGCTAAGAAAAAAACTAAATATATACAGAGAGTTTGATTTAACCAAAATGTATGTGTGTAATTTATATACATGCAAGAATATACATACAAAATAATATATATATATATATATATATATATATATATGTATATTATGTATGATATATATCATATAGCAGTAGCTGTTATGATTTTACAGAGCAGCCAGATGGGAAGAATTGTACAGGATTGCTAAGGGCCTGTTTGTGACAATACAAAGACAAGGGGGTTTAAACATGTGAGTGAACCAAATATAACAGAAATCTGCAATAACTATGGAAGTTTAGAAATATTCAATGTACAATATCAGAAACCTATCCAGTTACAGTTGACATTAATATACAAAGGAATGGCAAGAAGGCAAACTTGGGAGTTATTGTATATTTTTTGTTGTTTTTTTTTGGGGGGGGGACAATTTGTCAAGGATTGTACCGATGGTGGTGACAGTAATGTTGTGGTTTAGCTCCCAACTTAAACCTGATCAAGATGACCAATAATCAGAAACCTTTCCAATCATGAAAATCCATCTTCTCTTATATCTTGTTCCTTATTGAAAACAATAGGATGAGATTTCAAGGAGATTTGGCTGCTATTTCAAGCAAGTTGAGTGACCACATAAGGTCCCTTTGGTGGTTAGTGATTGCAGTGATGTTGGTGTAATGTTACTAGTGGTGGTGGTGGAGGTGGTTGTTTTTTTTTTTTTGCAAAGCAGAGGATATCGTACGAAATTACCATCTCTTCGAGAACATGTTCGCACAAGAAGGTGCCAAGCCCAGGCTTCAGAGTGTGACACGGGGTCATGTTGTTGAATGATCCCCGTAAACATCGAACACCAGCACACAGCTAGCCAGCAACAACATCAAGAATAGCTTGAGAACAACTAACATTGGACAGTTTGACTGGTTCGTCGTAGTAAGTCGACTGACAATAGCGTAGCAGAATCAACAGTGTATTGATTCAATGAGATCTGGACAAGAGGCAGAAAATACGTAGCACTGCAGAAGGGTAGTACTGCATTAGATGTACACATATACAGCTTACTTGCAGAATATCCAACGCACATATATGGACACACAGACACACACAAGCATGGTATATAAACAACCCTTGTTTACTATCCACAAAGGAAGCTTCAAAATAGTCACACAACCTGCTAGAAATAACAGCTACAAACAATGTCTTACACTATATCCCAAACTACACTATCCAATTTCTTCCTTTGAGAAGGTATCTGGATACCATGGGATGGGTGTGGCTAAAATGCCTTTGAATGTAGTATCAGGACTGACCTGATAAACAGCAACATTTGTTTATTCAGTTATTTATTATTAAACTTTGATAAATGATTTAATATTCAGTCAGAGATGGAAGATGCTGATAATAAATTTGGTGAAATATGTAAAATCTAAAAATCTGCCAAAACTTGAAGACAAGGATGGATCAATACTGAATTTATAAACAGAGAAACCAAACAGGAAGTAGAAAAAAAATAATGGAAAAAAACAAACAAAGATATATCATTTGAACAGTTTTAACAAATGTAAATCAATAAAATTTACCAAGACTTATTTTGATGAGTTTATTTGATTTCATTTCTATGATATTTAACTGTTGCAAGACGGTGAGCTGGCAGAATCATTAGCATGCCGGACAATATATTGACCGTTCTGAGTTCAAATCTCACTGAGGTCAATCAACTTTGCCTTTCA
>NC_068995.1:44547298-44547754 GCF_001194135.2 Octopus bimaculoides | reverse complement strand
CTCTCTCTCTCTCTCTCTCTCTCTCCCCACTATGACTGACATGCAACTAAATTCTGACCTAACATGATAATGATGGTACAAAAATAAGGCAGATATTACATAAAACATTTCCCCCAAAATTTGATATTTTTGAGCAAAAACTTCAAAAACAAAACCATACAACTTCACACACAGAACATGGTCTTTGCACCACATAACTTAGTGAATCCAGCCATGTGCATTATATGGTCATAATGATAGGCAGGGAAGTGGTAAATAGTATAGTTACTATCAGGAATGGTTGTGATCCAAAAACATGGTTCTGAGTTCAATCCTACTGTGTGGCACCTTGGATGAGTGCCTTCTACTACAGCCTTTGTGAGTGGATTTGGTAGATGGAAAATGAAAGAAGCCTGTGTATATGTTGCGCACATGTGTATATATGTCTATACATACAGTGTGTGTGTGTGTGTATAT
>NC_068995.1:44543032-44547288 GCF_001194135.2 Octopus bimaculoides | reverse complement strand
TAAACACAGTGTGTTTATATATATATCATCATCATCATCATCATCATCATATATATATATATATACACATACACACACATACATCATCATCATCATCGTTTAACGTTCACTTTCCATGCTAGCATGGGTTGGACGATTTGACTGAGGACTGGCGAACCAGATGGCTGCACCAGGCTCCTTCTGATCTGGCAGACTTTCTACAGCTGGATGCCTTTCCTAATGCCAACCACTCCAAGAGTGTAGTGGCTGCTTTTACGTGCCACCGATACGAGGTCCAGTCTGGCGGTACTGGCAACGGCCATGCTCAAATGGTGCCTTTTACATGCCACCTGCACAGGAGTCAGTCCAGCGGCACTGGCAACGACCTTGCTCGAATGTTTTGTTCACGTGCCAGTAAGGCGACGCTGATAACGATCATGCTCAAATGGTGATTTTACCCCAACCCCAAGAATTGATGGCCTCATGCCAAAATTTGAAACCAATAATCAAAGAACTTATTAGATGGAGCTGGAAATATTTTTCAAAGACAGTGGAATGTTACAAGCCAAATTAGGTTACCAGTCTAAGTGGAAAACAACAAGTTATCACATTAACAGATATCGGATAATTTCTTTATAGTGATTTAAAAGATTAAACATTTTGACTTGTTTGGAGAGTTGGCAAAAGCTTGCTTTAAAACTGAAATACATTGTAGCTATTAATTATACAAAATTACAACACAAAGAAATGAGGAAGCCTCTATGGCCGCATAAGCTGCTCAACATAGCAGTTAAGTTGAGTTCAAAATGAGAGGACTGTTCAAAAAAAAAAAATAAAAAGTTTAAAAAATACTGGAACATACTCTTACTCTTTACTCTTTTACTTGTTTCAGTCATTTGACTGTGGCCATGCTGGAGCACTGCCTTTAGTAGAGCAAATCGACCCCAGGACTTATTCTTTGTAAGCCTAGTACTTATTCTATCGGTCTCTTTTGCTGAATTGCTAAGTTATGGGGACGTAAACACACCAGCATCGGTTGTCAAGCGATGTTGGGGGGACAAACACAGACACACAAACACATACATACATATATACGACGAGCTTCTTTCAGTTTCCGTCTACCAAATCCACTCACAAGGCTTTGGTCGGCCCGAGGCTATAGTAGAAGACACTTGCCCAAGGTGCCACGCAGTGGGACTGAACCTGAAACCATGTGGTTGGTAAGCAAGCTACTTACCACACAGCCACTCATATTGAAAAAGAGAGAATGATTATAGCAGGAATGTTCAATAGCGGTTGGTCTGGGGTTAAACAACTAGAATAATAAAACCAGATATTTTATATAAATAGGTCAACAGGATACAGGAATGTGTATC
Organism: Octopus bimaculoides; assembly: GCF_001194135.2. Lineage (NCBI taxonomy): Eukaryota > Metazoa > Mollusca > Cephalopoda > Octopoda > Octopodidae > Octopus > Octopus bimaculoides. Next base: position 44,545,933 of record NC_068995.1, on the reverse strand, counting down.
AGCAAGTATGATGTAAATGTTTCTAATCTATGGTGTATGTGCGATAAGAATTAGTGGAAAAGTAATAATTTCACAAGCTCAAATATCTTTGTATATTGTGTTATTATGGAGAAAAGATAAAGCTGTCTGGAAAAAATATTTGTAGATTTAAGAAACTTTCAATAAAACCATGCATAAGTAAGATTTGTATACAGTTTTTCCCCCTATTAACTGCATGTAAATTACACAAATGAGACCCATCTATATATATATATTTAAAATCTAAAAGTAAGCAGATTAATTGCAGTTAGATCAGCTAATTGGCATTTTAGGCAAACCTAAATGAAGATGTAAGTAGATCATCTTTAAAGTCAATGAAAGCAATGGAGATGTCTTTTGGTTTTGTTAGAACTCCTCAAAGAAGCATATTTTATAGTAGGTAGAAGAGTAAACCCCCTCCCCACAAACAGTGCTTCAATGAACACTTTCATGCTTGCATGGGTCAGATAGAATTTGTCGAGGCACATTTTCTATGGCCAGATGCCCTTCATGTTGCCAACTCTTACCCCTTTCCAAATAACATTAATCCATGGCTGGACAGGCTTCCAAGGAGGATTAAAAATGAACCAGAATGCTTTTATGGCAATGCTCATTTACATTTATCATGTGATGCTAAAACAAGGAGGCACTAACACACACAATGGGCATTTTTCAATTTCCATCTACCAAATCCATTCACAAGGCTTTGGTTAGCTCTAAAACACACAAGTGCCATAAGTACCTCCCAAAACTAGACACCACTATCTAAGCATTGATAGTTACCTATGAAGAAAGCCAAACAATACAAAGCAAGCAATCCCCCACAAACTATGAATCCACAAAGACTTTCCAAGATTGAAGGTGGTTGGCACTCCATCGATTATGACGTAGAAGGTTCCAGTTGATCCGATCAACAGAACAGCCTGCTCATGAAATTAACGTGCAAGTGGCTGAGCACTCCACAGACATGTGTACCCTCAACATAGTTACGGGGAGATTCAGCATAACACAGAGTGTGACAAGGCTGGCCCTTTGAAATACAGGTACAATAGAAACAGGAAGTAAGAGTGAGAGAAAGTTGTGGTGAAAGAGTACAGCAGGGTTCGCCACCATCCCCTGCTGGAGCCTTGTGGAGCTTTAGGTGTTTTCGCTTAATAAACACTCACAACGCCCGGTCTGGGAATCAAAACCGCGATCCTACGACCGCGAGTCTGCTGCCCTAACCACTGGGCCATTGCGCATCCACCAAGATTGACGGACAACCCAGAATAACGAGACTAAGACATAAGAAATTCACAACTGAGCACTATGTATGCGCATTCCCCTCATCAGCCGCTCAAATGGATATCACTATTGTTTTGACACCTGGGCAGTATTATTTAATCTGGCAGTATGAACAGTATCAAAAACAAATACTGCTTGGGAACCCACCAGCTTATTGTAAGTAACAACACAAGAGTAAACAAATAGAGATAACTTATAGCTATAATCATCATCATCGTTTAATGTCCGTTTTCCATGCTGGCATAGGTTGGATGGTTTGACTGAGGTCTGGAAAGCCAGAGGCTGCACCAGGCTCCAATCTGATCTGGCAATGTATAGCCTGGAGTATTTTTTATTCCTAGCCGGCTCCTGTCAACCATCCCACCCATGTATGCATGGAAGACGGACGTTAAATAATGATGACGACGATCCTCTATACTAAATGCACACAGGATATAAAGTCTCTCTCTCACGCACACACGTATTTGTGTGTGTAATGCAATGAACTGAAAACTGAGGCTATCCATGCAATTAGCAGGCAAAACCTTTGTCTAGGTGTTTACGATCTGGAAGAAAGTGAAAAGAAAGTAATGCTGTATATTTTCACATACAAAATTAATATAGGTTTCTGACAAAACCATTTTTACAATTAAAATACAAGGAGATAAGTCCTTTTAATGTTCAGAATTCTCGACCGATTTACATGTTAGTAGTGTATCTGAAACTTGACTTTCATCTTGATATAATGTATTTGTAAATGTTTATCTTGAGACAGAGTTAAAAAGTTGTTACAGATAGATTCAAGGTCATACAATGAATTACTATAACACTTTCATTTCAGCCCAGACAATCTCAGCTAATGAGTCCTACATGAGGATGAAACTGATGGTCATTGACGTATTGAACATTCCAATCCCAATTAACACACACACACACACACACAATCACATCATTTTAACAACCAATTTCTCATGCTTGCATGGGTCAGATGGAATTCATTGAGGCAGACTTTTTACAACAGGATCCCCTTGTTGCTAACTCACCTGGTTTCTAGTAAGGTAATATTTCCCCATGGTTATGTAGGTTTTCATGGAGGATTGGAAACAAATGTCACTGCTTTTTATGGTGATACTAATTTACAATTACCATGTGATGTGAAGTACATAGTAGCGTAGACATACTTGTAATTGTACACACATATACATACAGAGCAGGATTTTTTTTCAGTTTCTTATTTCTGTATTGCCCACAAGGGGCTACACACAGAGGGGACAAACAAGGACAGACAAAGGGATTAAGTCAATTACATCGTCCCCCAGTGCATAACTGGTACTTAATTTATCGACCCCGAAAGGATGAAAGGCAAAGTCGACCTCGGCGGAATTTGAACTCAGAACGTAACGGCAGAGAAAATACCACTAAGCATTTCGCCCGGCGTGCTATCGATTCTGCCAGCTCGCCGCCTTTTTTTCAGTTTCTGTCCACCAGACCCACTTACAAAGCTTTGACTGGTTTGGCGATATAGTAAAAGACACTTGCTCAAGGTTCCATACAGTCAGACTGATCCTGAAACCATGTGGTTGGGAAACAAACTTAACCACACAATCATAGCTGCACCTA
>NC_068995.1:44532252-44542436 GCF_001194135.2 Octopus bimaculoides | reverse complement strand
TAAACAGCTGAAACAAGGCCACTCACACCATGAAATCTATCAATTACAGAGATTACTCTTCATCATCATCATCATCGTTTAACGTCCGCTTTCCATGCTAGCATGGGTTGGACAATTTGATTGAGGACTGGTGAACCAGATGGCTACACCAGGCTCCAATCTGATTTGGCAGAGTTTCTACAGCTGGATGCCCTTCCTAACGCCAACCACTCCAAGAGTGTAGTGGGTGCTTTTATGTGTCACCGGCACGAAAATCAGTCAGGCAGTACTGGCAACGGCCATGCTCAAAACGGTTTATTTTACGTGCCACCTGCACAGGAGCCAGTCCAGCGGCACTGGCAACGATCTCGGTCGAATGTTTACAGGTGCCACCGGCACAAGTGCCAGGAAGGCGACGCTGGGCACAGGTGCCATCATAATTTCGTTTTCGCTTGCCCCCACATTTACAAATTTCAGTTCAAAAAATGAAACTATGTCTAAATCTAATTTAGACTGCATTAGTTGCATATAGCCAGTACATATCAAAGTCTGTCAACTACACCATCACAGTGTTTCATACTCTATGCTAAATGGCTAAATGAGAAAACTTTATCTGTTTTGATGATGATAATAATCTCTATCAGTAGAGAATTTATGAAAACGGTGACTTGATATATTATCAATACTTATATTTACTTTCCACTAATTGCTTGTGCATACTTTAGCATGCCAATGAAGAAAAAGAAAAAAACCTCAAGCATTTCAACTGACTGTAACCAATGGCATGAAAGGGTAGATACGGCAACAAAGACTTAAGATTAGAAACAAATTTCAATAAAACCACAAATTGCAATCAACAATTAACCTAATTAATATATGCATGTGCAACTGTTATCAATTCAACTGAAAGACTTAATACACACACAGGTTCATGACCTCCATTGTATATCAACTTGTTTGTTTTTATAAATTAACATTGTTCATCGTTTAACGTCCGCTTTCCATGCTAGCATGGGTTGGACGATTCGACTGAGGACTGGTGAAACCGGATGGCTATACCAGGCTCCAATCTGATTTGGCAGAGTTTCTACAGCTGGATGCCCTTCCTAACGCCAACCACTCAGAGAGTGTAGTGGGTGCTTTTACGTGCTACCCGCATGAGGCCAGTCAGGCGGTACTGGCAATGGCCACGCTCAAATGGTGTATTTTATGTGCCACCCGCACAAGAGCCAGTCCAGGGGCACTGGCAACGATCTACACTATATAAAGTCCTTCTAACTCTGAAATCAATGACCCTACAGTATCTCCCCCACTCCTCATACTCAAGACATTTGCCCTTCCACCTCATAATTATTAAAAGTATAAAAAGTAAACTGTAACAAAATATTTTGTAAAAAAAACCTTTTCATTTTTCTAGTGTAGAATTTATCTCCTTTTCGACAGGATTCACTTATTTTATTGATGCCACCAAGATGCTGTTTTGTCAAACATTGGACAGGCTTATCACCCGAAGCCAAGTCCTGTCTTCAAACCTTGATACCATGGTAATGATAGCAGAAGCAACACCAAGTTCTGTCATGATGAATAGAGTCAGCTGAGCATCTTGTCTCTAGTGTTATTTCCTCCTGAAGTCATAACTTTGTGAAATCGGATCTAATTCTGCCGCTTCCCTCGCTTCTTGCTCAGTCAAATTATGCCCTAATTACCAAATGAGGTTGTTGTACCAATGACAGAAATTGAACACAATGTCAAGAACTGGAACAAATCCTGCAAGTCATTTCGCTTGATACTAAAACAATTCCACCATTTTACTGCCCTTGGCTGGTTCTTTATTGACTGTAAAAGGAAGAAAGTGGTCTTTTGGCAGGATTTGATCTCAAAACACAAAGAGCTGCAACAAATGCAACGAGCACGCAACTGGTGCTCTAACATCTGCAAATTTGCATAAATTTTGCAACTGCTTCAAAATTTAGAGATTTTACATGAAAATTCTTTCAAGTTCAAAGATTCAATATTGACAATTAGAATCTAACTTGTAAAACAAAAGGAATGGCAACAAACAGCATTGTTATACTTTCTACTTTTTTTAGTCTTTAATGTTTAGACAGGAACCTTGTTGATGTAACTGATATTTATCTAACTGGTCACAAAATCTACTAAAAATGCTGAGCTGACCTTTGAAGAATTTAAACTCAAAGCAATAGTTATCAAAATTATAAACAATTATAAACATTCCAACCACCCCCACAAGTGACTAAAGGTGGATTGACTCACTGTTATAAAATAAAGAACTTTGAGCGATTGGCAGTTCGGATTGGCTAGCAGTTCACTGTGAGCATTGAGTCTCATGTAATAGTAATCATATTGCATGATATAAATGCTTTCTTCTCCCCCTGCTTTGTTAAATTATATATCCAACACTGAGATATGAAAATACAGCAGCAACTTTAACCATCATTAATTAATTGGATTTAATTGTTACATTGTTGACTCATGCCAGCCTGGAAAATAGGCATTAAAAGATAATGATAATCATATTTAATTATAGAATGTTAAATATTAAACTGATGTGTCATTTAAAGATAATTAAAGACTATTAAAATGTTGTGTGATAAAACACAAGATAATCACAACAGATATATTTACAGGATAACAGCTATGAGAAATTGTTACTTTAAGTGTTATTTAGGGAACATTAGACCAAGGAGGTCTAAACTATGCCACGAAACCATTACTATAATGGCACTGGACTTCAGTGAAGTACTCTCTTGTAAAAGAAGGACTGATATGACAAAATGTAGCAAAGTAACAACATAATTAAGAACCATATCTCTTGGACAAGTCTAGATAATGGCCATATTCCAGCTCAACACTGCTTCTCAGTTGTCACTTCACACAACAGAATATCTAAGATGTGACAACTGGAGAGAACTGCATCAGCACCCGGCTGGTACTTATTTTCAGGTGAGTAGACTGAAGCAATGTAAAATGAAGTGCCTTGCTTAAAGACACAACACACTGCCAGGTCTAGGGATTGAAACCACATCACTAAGCTACACACCCTCACTATCCAGCTATATACCACGTAACATAATACTTCTCACCAATGATGGTGACTCTATACCATATCTGTCAATAGTAAAATGTAGCACATTTTTAGTGGACACATGGACTTAAAAAAAAAAAAAAAAATTGATATAGAAAGTTCAAAAATTTAAAGAATTTTTAAATGTTTAACAGTCAAAAAATTTTATTTTTCAATGTCTAATGAAATAGTATTCTATATTCCAACCCATAAATTAAAAAAAAAATTCTTACAAATTAAACTGCTAACTCAGTCTACAATATGTAATGTGTCAAGTGTACGATTCTAAGATTTTTTTTTCCATTCTTTCACACACTTTCTGAATTCAATCATAGGTACAGGCATGGCTGTGTGGTGAAGAAGGTTGCTTCCTAACCATGTGGTCTCAGGGTCAATCCCACCATGTGGCACTTTAGACAACAGTCTTTAATTATAGAGTTGAGCTGATCAAAGCCTTGCAAGTGGATTTTGTAAATAGAAACTGAAGGGGGTGAGCTGGCAGAAACGTGAGCACGCTGGGCAAAATGCTTAGCGGTATTTTGTCTGCCGCTACGTTCTGAGTTCAAATTCCGCCAAGGCCGACTTTGCCTTTCATCCTTTCGGGGTCGATGAATTAAGTACCACTTACGCACTGGGGTCAATGTAATCGACTTAATACCTTTGTCTGTCCCTTCTATGTTTAGCCCCTAGTGAGCAATAAAGAAATAAGAAACGTTAGCACGCTGGGCAAAATGCTTAACGGTATTTCGTCTGCCACTAAGTTCTGAGTTCAAATTCCGCCGAGGCAGACTTTGCCTTTCATCCTTTCGGGGTCGATTAAATAAGTACCAGTTATGCACTGGGGTCGATATAATCGACTTAATCCGTTTGTCCCTTCTGTGCGTAGCCCCTTGTGGGCAGTAAAGAAATAAGAAACTGAAAGGCGACTATCATAGATGCATGTGTACCCTTATCTCGACATCATGTAATGGTTGCAAATGAGCATCACTGTCATACAAGCGAGGTTGTTTGTCTTCAGTGTAAAACAGGTCTAACTGGGGGGAAACATTACTTTACCTGGAAACAGGTGAGAGTTGGAGATAGAAAGGGTATCTGGCTGTAGAAAAATTTGCATCAACAAAGTCTGTCTGATCCATGCAAGCATGGAAAAGTGGGCATTAAATGATGATGAATCATAATCATAACTGTTAATCAGAAAAATCAAATTAAAAAAACAAGATAATTAAAATTGATTTCTTGTTTGACGTCAAGGACATCCAGCCGTAGAAATCATGCCAAAGCAGACAGACAGTGGAGCATAATGTAGTCATGTGACTCATAGGATTCTGTCAAACCATCCAATCTAACCACAGTATGGAAGATGGACATTAAATGATGATGATGCAAATCCTGTCAGCTATCACATTGTTAATAAGGGAGATGAAGTTGTTTACGCAAGGAAAAATTTGTAAGAAATTGGGATGTAAAAAAAAAAAGGAAAACCACTCCTAGAGAACTTTTCATTTAGTAATTGCAAGCTTTTAGTATTTCACTGAGTTTGTCATCCATGGGGGAAAAAAAAAAAATCACTAAGTAATGGTGAGTTTATAATAGTGGCCTTATGACAGTCACGAGATAAAAATGGTGTACATTTAACAAAAGCTTCTTTAATTCGTCATTACTGTGCATGAATGAGTTAGCAATACGCAGAAATATCCAAGACAAAGTTATGAAAATGAATGTCAACATGCAACGTCAATTTGAAAACCACTTAAATTCCCGTGACTTTCTTTGTCCAGATCAGATCGTGATATTAACTTGAGTTTGCTTTTAATTATTGGCCGATATTTTCAGACATCCTATTTATGAGGAGATAATTACAGTTAGAGAATATGCCTCAAAATACAACAAGAAAGGCAGTATTGTTGAAATGTTTCACACGACATTTTTATCTAAAACAGTCTCAGCTAATATGGTAGGCCAAAATGTTGAATTTGTAAAGCAAATTACAGATGCATTGATCATCCATAATTTTACACAACAAATGCTGTGTGCAAGAACATGCTTTAAACCTTTAGCATTCAGATTATTTTGTCAAATGTAATATTTATTCACATTTAATATTTATTCTATTAATCATGCATTATCTTGTAGCTTCAAAATTTCGATGATGAGATTGTTTATTTTCAGAATAACAATGTAGGATAAGTGTAAGAGACCAGATCTGGCCAGTTTCAAAGCTAAAGGTTTAAATATTTTGAGGATGTGATTAGAGTTGTGACAAAAAACCATTTTGATAGCTGACAGGATTTGCATCATCATTTAATGTCCATCTTCCTTACTGTCATGGATTGGATGGTTTGTCAGGGTCCTATGAGTCACATGACAACTTATGCTCCACTGTCTGCTTTGACATGATTTCTATGGCTGGATGTCCTTAATGTCAAACAAGAAATCAATTTTCTTTTACAGTAGTCTTATATACAACAAAGTACACTGACAGTATTTGTTTGAGATGAAATGATTCAAACTTTTGATATGAAAATCATGGAGCTTTACTTTAGTCAGTTAAATCATTGATTGACTTAGTAATTCTGGTTTCATAGAAGTTTTCATGGCATCCAAATAAAAAGTATTAAAGTTTTAAGAAAACTGTTGACAATGTTTGACAGTAAACTCAACATATTCCAACACAATATTATAAGTGAAAGTTTCAAGTACTACCCAAAAGTAAAGAAATTCTTATGGATAACCAGTTATAACAATCTTGAAAAACACTCAAAACAGTTTATTAAAGAGCCAGGACCAAGAAATTTTGTTTTATATTTGTGAAAGCTCTATCGTTCAGAAAATATCTTGGTAAAGCAGATTTCAGGGATCTGAACTTATATCCATTTGAGTGGTCAGAATGAAGAGATCTAGAAATGCAGTTAGGCCAACTTCCAATCTGATCCTATTTAGAAGTAAAAATCATTACAATGGTGCAATATTACAACAATAATCATCCTACTGGTCACATTTGCCTTAAATAATCAGAACAGGGAAAACGGTTTCATCTAGCAGAAGATGGAGCAACCTCTGGTGCTAAGGCCAAAATAAAATGCACCCAGTACGTTCTGTTAAGTGATTGGCATATGAACAGAGGCAACATAGGATCAGGAGACCTATTCAGTCTAGCTGAGGACATGACAACCTCCCTAGTGTTGATACCACATTAAAATATAGCACCAGTACTTTGTAAAGTGGTTATCCATTGGCACTATCTACAACTTGTTGAGCAATTTCATCAACACTACCTGTGCATCATCTTCGACACCCACTGGATTAACTATGTTCCTAACATCAAGATCCTAGAGAAAGTGAAGGTCACTAACATCAAAGCAACTCTGATAACAAAACAGATACACCGAGCAGGACAACGCCAAGATGGAGGATAATTGACTTAAAAGATCACACTGTACGGGAAAACTCTCTCCTGGTCACCATGATAGAAGAGCAACAAAGAAAAGGTGCATGGATTCCTTAAAGAAATCTCCCTGTGCCTGCCACGTTCATCATTGCCATGGACTGTTCTTTCCAATGACTATGAAGCCTGGCATTTCACTGTCCACTAGGCAATGGACTCCTCTGAAGGTAACTGCACGACCATCCTTGGAGACAAGAGAAAAATTCAGTAAAAACAAGAATACCATGACCAACCCTGATGACCAACCTTCTCTAATGACCAGCCATCTCATGAAGACCCTGCACTCATGCCTGTCCGTTTTGAATTGGACTAATTGGGAATCAACAAGCTTGCAACAGATGTGGACAGACTCATTTGTAAATCTTTGCTTGCAAAAACCAAGACAAGATGAATAACCGTACAGAAAACAGTCTCTACCAATACCGATTATATAATGAACTCGTGCTCCCTGTGGTGTGTGCGTGTGTGTGTGTGTGTGTGCGTGTGTGTGTGCTATGCATGTGACATAAACACATTATCATCTATCAGTCCAAAGACTACAATTGTTTATTTATTGTTTGGATTTTTAAATTTTTATTTATCAAGAAGCAGAGGGGTTGGGGGTGTATAGTAAGAAACAGAATAAAGTTCACCAGTAGATGGAGGATATTTTTTCATAGGGTGGAGGAAGAGGAGCAGCTAGGTAGAGAAATGCTATTGTTCCGCTGTAATCCAAAAGTATTCTGAAACCATTCCATCTTTCTTCCAAAGTGCAGGGAATTCAGCATAACCTTTTCTAAGATGGCAGGGTGCCATCTGAGGAACATTTAGCTAGTATTTATAGCAGGCTGAGCAACCAGGTAGAGAATTCTTTGTATGTAATCCTATCAATGGGGTCAGGATCACAAAATTTAGATAGCAACAGTTGAAAGGAATAAAGATGAGTTGTGTAACAACAATCCCATCAAACTTAGATCAAGATAAGTGAATTTCATCTTATCTTTTATATGACTGGTTTCAGTCATTTGATTGTGGCCATGCTGGGGCACTACCTTGAAGAATTTTCAGTCAAATGAAACAGCCCCAGTACATTTTTTTTTTAATTTAAGTTTCATACTTATTCTATCAGTCTCCTTGTCTCCTTTGCTGAACTGCTAAGTTACAGGGACATAAGCACACCGACACTGTCTGTGTCTGTGCCCCGCTCATTACCACTTGACAACCACACACACAAATGGGCTTCTTTTGATTTACCAAATCCACTTACAAGGCTTTGGTTGGGCTGAGGCTACAGAAGACACTTGCTCAAGGTGCCACACGGTGGGATTGAATCCAAAACCATGTGGTTGGGATGCAAACTACTTACCACACAGTCACAAATGAAAGGGTTTTTTTTTTAATGTGCATGTGTGATTCCTGTATCTATACAAACTTGTAGAGTTTTAATAATAGACTAATTTAGTATAAGGAGAATTGAGTATCTTGCTGAAGGACACAAATACAGAGACACAATGACAATTACCTCCATCTATCCTATAGAGTAACTTTCACAACCATGAAATTAAAGTAGAGTACACCAAGAACCTCTTGCTCAGTTTTCCCCACACGTGTGTGTGTACAACAACTTTGCTTTCTCATACTTTGAGGAAAATAAATGGTGTAGATTACAAGTGGAAAAAATAAATAAAAAGTTGATGGGCACACACATACATACGTACTGATTCACATATATACCTACAAAAGGAAGGTTGGAATTTTGGAAAAAAAAAAAAAAAAAAATGACATGTTTCAGTATGTATATATGTGCATCCACCAATTATTTTTTTACACATTAAATTCCGATATAATCGAAATCTATGCCATCTAAAAGGTATTTGCAGAAATTTTCATTAAAAGATAACTATTTTTCTGAAGACTATGAAGAAACAAAGTCGGTCGTATGTACACTTCTGTATAATCATTTTTCCTCACTAGCACAAGTTATATACTATGGAAGCAATGTTTTACAACCGGATACTCTTCCTATCGTGAACTCTTACGTGTTTTTCAAGTAAGGAATCTTATCTCAAGCAAGCGGAGCATTCGCTGTCATGAGAAGCAACAACTCTGCTCCAAGTTTAGCCATTTTCATAGAGCGCGAATGTAAACACACACATACGATGCGTTTCTTCCAGTTTTCGTCTATTAAAATCACTTACAAGATATTAGACAGTTTGGGTGCTACAATAGACACTTGGTGCTGCACAGTGGAACTGAACACCAAGAAAGTGATTGGAAAGCAAATTTCCTAACTGTACAACCATGCCTGCACCTCTATTTACACACACACAATTATTCTTCATTCAAGAGACCACGTACGTTACAGCTGTTTCAACCTAGCGACTTTATCAAACAGTCGTAATGTGTTCTTTCAGAGAGTATTAAAAAAAAACACAACACTCTTGTAACCTTATGTATTGAGTGTCACAACGAAAGATGTTTCCTTCCCATTAACGAACAATACATACATACATACATGCATACATATACACTCAGCAAACATGCACGAACATGTTCCTATATTCTACAAAAAGACTTATTGACCGACTTAACGCACGCAACTAACACTATTGGTTTCAAATATTGGAACAAGGCCAGCAATTTCAGGGGAAGAGATAAGTCGATTACATCGACCCCAGTGCTCAACTGGTATTTATTTTATCGACCCACGAAAAGGTGAAGTCGACCTCGGGACAAACGAAATGCCAACTCGCCCCACCTTTAATATGAATTGTTAGTAAGGCGGCGAGCTGGTACAATTGTTAGCGCGTTGGACAAAACGCTTAGCGGCATTTCGTCCATCTTTACGTTCCGAGTTCAAATTCCGCCGAGGTTGACTTCGCCTTTCACTCCTTCAGGGGTCGATTAAAAATGAGTACCAGTTGAACACTGGAGTCAATGTAATCGACTTGCGACCTCCCCCAAAATTACCGGTCTTGCGTCAAAATTTTAAACCAATATTAGTTGTTAGTTTAATATTGCTAATGTTATAAGCAGGGCCGGATTTAAACCCAGTGGGGACCCTTAGACTTTGCCTGTCATTTTCAGCTGTATACATGTTTACAACGTTGAATATAACGTAAATTATAAAGAACGCTTATAATTTCATATCAATTTTCTTAATTCGTTTTTTTTTTTTTAAATTTTCCATATTCTATAACTTCAATGTCTGTCAACACTGACAGTTTCTGACAATGTTGCCATATTCATTTGCTTGGCTAACGCAGTGGTTCTCAACCGGGGTCTATATGACCTTTGGGAGTCCATATAAGATTTTTTAAAAATCTGTGCAATAAATTGCTTACACCTCAACAATACACAAAATATTTTAAATTTCTATATTATTCCTAACATCATATTACCCACATAGCATGGACTGCTGAGGACATTTTATAAAAATGAGACTACCATGCACGCATAAAAAACATCTTAGGCGATCTAACCCTGACACTAAAACCCTAACCCCGTAGTGAAGATCATGCGCGTGTTACGGAAAAGGCCGATCTTTGGTAAAGATCGCCGAAGACACTTCTTACGGAAAAGGCCGATATTTAGGACTCATACCGTAAGATCGCCACATCTTAGTATATAATGGTGGCAAGTTTTATATCATGTGAAAAGTCATAAGTTGAACTATTAGTCCTCCTGCATTCGGGG
>NC_068995.1:44531394-44532144 GCF_001194135.2 Octopus bimaculoides | reverse complement strand
GGGGGGGGGGGGGTATCGGAGCGTTTGGATATTAGACCTAAACAAACCCCCTTAAATTAAATGCATCTATCTGGGCCACAATCGTAGCCTGTGGACCTGTGCCTGACAGCCACAATCGCAGCCCGTCGCACTTTGTGCGAATTATAAAAATACATCAAATGGCTATGGGGGTCCACCCAAGTAAAATAGGAATCAAGGGGAGTCCATAAGCAAAAAAAAAAAAGGGGGGGGTGGTAAGAATTATTGAATCAAAACCCAAGGCCTTGGTGGATCACAAGTATATCATTCTTAATAGCTTTTTAAATATAAACGGGATCAATAAACTAAAAATAGGGCACGATAATTTAAAAAACTCTACTGGATAAGAAAAATTATAAATCATTTGATTTAAAAACATTTTTCACTCCAAGTTTTAGGAGACTTCAATGCTTGAGGAGGCGGGGCTGGGTCCTAGCTTATACATACATCAGGCCCTGGTTCTAAGTAAAACTGGCATTGCTAAAATTAGTTGTGTGCGAAAATTATTTAGCTCAATGCTTTTCATATAATACATATGCAAACACAAATATGCACAGTAGACTTGTTTACCAAAAACATTTTAACAGTGACTCTTCTGAACGTTTTCTTTGGGTCGAAAGTAACTCAATATAATTTTAAGTATTAATGAAAAAAAAATGGTTTATATCTCGGAAAAAAATTCTGTTCACAGTTCGAAACATTTAAACAGATTTGGTCGGGGAGGTTAGAGTG
>NC_068995.1:44521284-44530518 GCF_001194135.2 Octopus bimaculoides | reverse complement strand
TATATATATATATATATATATATATATATATATATATATGTATGTATAAAATCCAGACTGACTGGGGAAGATTATATAATATATATATATAAACCAGACTGATTGAGAAATATTATATAATATATATATCCCGAATGTTGACGTTACTTCAATGTAACAGCAATAGCTATTATAATTCCAGCCCACCTGAGTCGTTGGACGTTATTACAGTATGACCAACATATGTATTACCTGTCCAAGTTCACTCAATAAGTCTGGATTCAGGAATTACGAAGAATTAACTTAGAAAACGCTAGTTAGATCAAATAAAAAGACGATTCTTTAATGTACACTAAATGTCAATACAAGACAAAGCCATTATCAGTAGATGGAGAAAATTATCATAATCTCATCTCCCTCACCTGTCAGAATATACCAAAAAGCGATATCTCGTCTCTTTATGGTTCCAACAACATTGAAGCTAGTTTAATATAACACCAAAAAAGAGGCGATGGGAGGGGGGTAATCGGCAGGTGGATATTGTATAACAATTTTTCTAATTCAGCTTTTTTTATAAAGGAAGAAAGAGAAAATGACAATATAAAACCGTGATGCCAATTAAGAGTTTTTATTGAATTTAAGTGTCCATAATATTCTTATCGTAACTCATAGAATAACACTGGGTGTTAATTAATATGGATTAAATAGGAAGCTTAGATATACTTCGTCTGTGCGCGAATAATATATACGTGTGTGTGTGTGTGTGTGTGTGTGTGTGTGTGCATGTCAATGGAAGATGTGCCAAAATGTTTAAAGGTACAAACATCCACCGTCTACAGAAATAGCAGCCAAATCAGCCTCAAAATACACCCTATTATTTTAAAATAGGACACATCGGTCAATGTAAGCGCACGCACACATTATATATATATAAAATGTAAGAATAAAATCTTTATAAGAATTTATCAAGTAGTCAGTGTGAATATATATATATATATATATATATATATATATATATATATATATATATATATATATAATGGGATGGTCATGACAGGAATGGCTTTAGTTGAATCAAGGCTGACTTGGAAGTACACAACACCAACGTGAGTATGATTCATCCAAACAGACATGATAAACTCATAAAAATGTTCCCATTCAGTGACTTGACACGAAAACATGCCAACCCACACAGCCACATGCTCCACATGCACACAATAAACAAGTTTCAAATTTTAGCACAAGGCAAGCAGGTTTGGGGAGGGGCGAAGTTGATAAAATCAACTCCAATTTTCAACTGGTACTAATTTTATCGCCCTCAAAAGGATGAAAATTAAAATCAACCACAGCATAATAAATAATGCCATCATACACATTGGCTGGCTTTCATTTAATTTAGGCTTTTGTACAAAAACAAATAGTGCCCCAGTATGGTTACAGTCCAAGCCAATAGCAATTACACTGTGGTCCGTCTTTAAAAGAAGATTCCTAAATAAATGTGAAAGAAAATTCTGTCAGATAATCTGATAAATTCTTGATAAACAATGTTAGCGAGAATGGTAAAATGGTTTAGAAAGGAAAAGATTAGGCTGGGCAATCATTATTATTACGACATAGTTTGGAAAATTATAGAGAAATAAACAGAAATGAATGTAAACAGTCGCTGTCATTCTCACCAATTTTACAGACATTGGACAACGAAGTACAGCGTGTGTGTGTGTGTGTGTATGTGTGAAGGAGAGAATTGTTAAACCTTGGAAAGGATTGATTCCTTACAACATATTAAAACTATATTATATACACCTATGTGTATGTGTATACATACACATACATACATGCATACAGGGTGCACATAAATTACCTTTACAACTTCCACGACGGTATCTATTTAAAGTTGAGATCCATCAATCAACTTCTATGAAGTGTTCTGATGGCTTTAATAAAACTTTATTTCCTTGCCTATGTTTTGAAATAAGCTGCTGAATTATCCATATTTTTCATTATCTTTTTCTGAACGTTTCAAATTGTAAATGTTAACTAATGGGACTATATATATATATATATATATATATATATATATATTAGGGATAAAATCCAAAATTACAGGTAAAAACTCAATTAAAATCAATTTATTAAAAGTTAAAATTAAATTAAGTTTCACAGTATAAAATATATAAATATATAGTATTAGGGAAAAGATGAGATCATGTACCTTGGTTCTTTCCCCTAATACTATATATTTATATACACACACAGGTACATATATATGTGCGTATGAGTTTCAATATGCGAGTGTAAGGGCCTATATAACATCAGTGGTGCTCAACCAGGGTACATATGACCCTTGGCGGGTCGGGGTCCACATAAGATTTTGCTGTTAAAATTTCTACAATAATATGGTTGTACGCTTCTACAATACACAAAATATTTTGACAACCTTTTTTTTTTTTTTTTACAATTCCTAATATTTAATTATAAAAATAGGGATTATTTAAATGGGGTAAAGTGGTGGGGGCCCACCTGAGTAAAATAGGAATCAGAAAGGGTTCATAGGTAAAGATTTAAGAAAAAAATTTTAAATGGTTGAGAACCACTGATAGACACGAAGCTATGTCTGTATTGTATGTGCGTGTAGCAAATAATCCTTTGAAATAAAAGAAGCATCACCAAGAGAAGAAAAATGTTGTTTACATGAAGAATGAGAAGAAAGAACAAATATATGATAAAAGATATAACAGAAGAATATATATATATATATTAAAATAGCCATTCTGAATAATAGTGATATATAATAATAACAGATTTATGATTATAAATGGTGCTGTCGAATGAAGTGGAATCATAATAATAATAACTTACCCAAAACAACAAACAGAGAATCAATACACAGCACTTGGACATTTTAGTGCTTAAAGACATTCTTCAACTGGCGAAAAGTCAGCAATGAAATAATAAGTAATGGTCAGACAGTAGCAGTACTAGTAGTAGTACTACTACTAGATAGATGTTAGTGCTTATTATATGGAGAGATAGATAGAGAGAGAGAGGATGAAATAATCGATGACAATGTCTGATGATCAGAAAAGGAATGAAACGATTTTCGCCAGACTTTTGTGACGTTCTTATACTCACGTGACAACTACATTGCTTCACGATCTTCTCCGGAAACAAAGATTTCGTCGTTTCTATCGAATTTTTAGAAAAAATCAGTATTATTATTATTATTGGTATTAGTTAACTAACTAAAATAAAGATATTTCATCAAAATTAAATAATGTGCTAAAAAAAACAAAAAACAAAATCACGGCCCTAGCTAACCTAAATATCATTCCCATGATGCATTAGGTCTATCTTTCCCGTTCGGCCATATTCTTCTATCAGACATCATTCGTCTCTCCAAGATGTTAGCTGCACGGGTTACTGCCACTCTAGCCAGGAATATTCCAAGGGCAGCCACTAAGGTATGGATGCAATAAATACTTAACAATTATTTTAACATTACCTTTTAATAATATTCAATTTAGCGTTGGTAAAGACAATATAAACCGGTAATATGTCGGTCTGAAAAGCCAGTTCCACCAAATCCGTTTTTTCGTGGCTTAATCATCATTTATTTCTTTATAAAGCCTCCGCATTTTACAATTACTCATTTATTTCTACATCAGTCTTCTCATTGCTTATAGCTCCTTCTTTAAGCTTAAACTTGTAAAATTTCCATCACATCCACTCCCCTTTTATTAATGATTTTCTTATGGAGGCTATTCGTCCTCTTTTTAACCTTGCATGAAGGTCAGGGTGGAAAAATTAAACAATCAACCTTTTATTTTAATAAATACATAACATTTACGTGTGCATAAATAAATACTTGCTTTTATTGAAGTGGAATTACATTTATGCAATTATCAATATAAAAATCTTCCTTACATCGAACTCCCATCATATATGTTCCTTCGCCATGTGCGTGTATAATTAATTTACATCGTTATGTAGATAAATGCATAATATAAAATACCTCTGGAAGATGCCAACATTCGATATTCTATAATTCTATTCTGCTGCCTTTATTGAAGCAACAGCAGAAGTTTAACTCGAAGCACTTCGATCTGAAGGAGGCTGTGCTTTAGTGTAAAATTTGAAATCGTGGATAAAGTGTTATATTTATCTACTGTATTATTATAATAAATATATTCCCTCGAAACAAGGTGAGTACTTTAATTTGTACTCATGAAACCGCTTAAAAAAAAGTTTCCATCTATCTACAACCCAAGAAATGTATCCATTATCTAAGACATTGCTGTGTCATTCAAACTTGTCCTCGTTTTTTTAACATTCATTTGAAGAAGACGGGCACACGATTAGGTGAAAAGCGCTTTATATGATTTATAAAACGTGACATTAATAAAAATCTGCAAATGTACAACCATCCAGATTTCTGAGTACCTTAATTTTTTTCTATAATATAATTCCTGTACATCACCTCCAAACCTTCCAATATATATATAAGTACTAATAACATTAGTAACTTGGTGGCAGTTGTACCGCCTGCAGATCGAAACCACATTACAGATTCTGTCTTTATATCTGCATACATTATACGATGCCTGGCTGCCCCTGATCAAGCATACGATCAAAACATTCTAAACGTGACCTTCACTTTTTTTTTTTTTTTTAATTCTATTTTTCGGGTATAGTTTATCTAATGTGTCTTCTCCTTGGAATGCTATGTTATGTGGTGTGAGCTTTTCTGATATTTATAGCAGATCGAGTTTATCACGTACGGCCTTTCCTCCTCGTTGTTATGACCGGCAACGTTGTCAGCGTGGATGGATGCTTGGTTGCTTGCTACTGCAGTCAGATATTTTTCTTTATTAGACATGTTGATCCGTCAACATTGACATGGAGATAGCTGTGGCGTTCATGCATATGCCAAGGGCATTTTTGTGTTTCAGGGTTAATTATAAATGAGGGTTTACTCAGATTTAATAATCTAACGTGATGTACTACAACAAATCTGTGGTTCCTTATACTCGTAACTTTGACGAGTATTTAAGACATATCGTATATGTCTTACTACTACCAAGGTGACCATTATGTCACCTTGGGATTATATGTAAACGTCCCCAATTTCTCAGTCATTTGATCCCCAAAAGACTGACCACTAACTGAACAACTGTTTGACCTTGCTACTTTTCAAATATCACTATTGTAAATATTTATCTTACTGGTGTTGATTGCTTTCTTAGTCATTTTACAAATCAGAATATATTTAATAACGAGCAGAGTTTGCTCCCAGGTCGTTGAATCTGCAAACTAAAGTTACTAATGTCCTTGACAGCATGAACATCACAACATACACCCCAGTTTTATGCTGAATATTGTTTCAATTTACACAACGTATATATTTTCCCATGTTTGTAGGTGTTTGGTGAGTGTCAAGTACTTCTCTCTCTGTTGTTCTATCGTTTAAAGGTCACTTTAACCTTTGTATATTTCTGATAAAACAACAGTTATACGATACAGTGCGGTAATTCACCTGAATCTATACACAATGAAGGTGTTGCTAAAACATTAATTCAATATTTTGACTGTTTGCTACAAGGGGAGTGTATATTGATGTTACAGGCAAGATCCTTCTATATGCATAAAATCAGTGTTTGTTTTCAATTCGATTGGTAGAGAGGTGGACAAGATACTTTGCTATATTCATTTAAATTACTTCACATTCTGAGTTCAAATCCCCATCAAGATTGACTTTGGTACATTTTAATTGATTCTAAAAAAGTGAAAGGCAATTAAATTCGGAGTCAATATACTCAACTGTACTCTGGCACCAAAATGTTTAATCTTTCATTTAATCCATGCCATTATTAATGTTGTCTTAAACAATTGTTCCTCTTTATGTTCTTTTTCTTTGATGCTGTCATGCGTTGGAGGGATACATTATTAATGTATTGTTTTACAGCCAAATGTCCTTCCTAGCATTGACCCTTGTTTTTAAAGTAAGAGTTCTCTTATTCCGTATCATAGAGTGAACAAACAATTTATTATCAGTACAAGTACAAATAACATCACCAGTTAAACATCATGACTTTCAAATAAACAGTCACAGATGTAAACACATACATGCAGACAGCATTTATACATATTCAACTAGCTTCTTTTTGGTTTCCAAATTCTCTCACTTTGCTGTGCATTGGGTGGGACTCAACCAAAATCATGTTATATAAAATGTTAGAATGTTTTTTGTTTCTAGTTTTTGTAATACATTGATTGAATTTGTTCATCCTTGTAGGTCTGCACCAATGCCCTTGGAGCTGGCACTATTGCGATCAGGAAATTCTCTGCCACCACACCCTCTAGGGCTGCTGGTAAGTGTTAATAACCCCTTGACCTATGCCAAAAGGAGTTGGTCCTTTCTTGATGATGGTTTATGTTATAGGGTAGTCGTGGACAAATTGTATCCCACAAGACTTTCTGAATGGTACACCTAACAATAAATTACCTTGAGTTTTTTTTTAATAATGCAATCCACCTGATGAGGGACCAGCCTACTCCTCAGGGGAGGTTGCCCATGTCTTACATGGGTATGGTTAATTAAGCCAAACATGGCATCACAGGATGTATAGCTACAACCCTGTGAATGCTGGAGGTTGATAAAGTATTGTGAAAATAATTATCTAAAGATATATTGAAGACATGGCTATGAGATTTAAAGTCCTTCATAATGGAACTAATTACTTTGGTCACAGAATTATGCAGGATTCTGTTGGTAAGGATAATGATTTACTCTCATATTTAAGGTGCTGACTGTTAACTCAAAAGTAATATTTTGATGAATTCAAACTGCTTAATCTTCCAATTTTGGATTTATCCTTTGAATGTCAGATTAAAGGCATTGATCCATTGCAACCCTGCAGCATTATGACATCCTTTTCCCTAAACTTTTGTGGGAAATGTTCATATTTTAGCAGTCATCGGAGCTTGAAGTCTGTCTTTGTTTTATTATTAATCTGTCAGGTGATTAGTGGCAAGTCAAAAAATAGACATGAAGGTGTCCATGTAGGAATGCTGTTGGAAGTGTTCTATTTCTAACCCTCTTCATGTCACTGGAATCTATTTCTGCTTCAGTGCTACATATTGCAAAAAAAAATTTCGTTTGAAAATTCAGGAATGTTTCATGTAAAATAGAAGTGTCTGGTAATTAAATACATAGTTATGGTGATGGGCTGGCAGAATCATTAGCGTTGGGGGTGGAGAGAGAATGTTTTGCAGTATTTCTTCCAGCTTTTTACATCTGGAGTTCAAATCCTGTCAAGGTCAACTTAGCCTTTTATCTGTCCATGGTTGATAAAAACAGTCTAGTACTGGGATCATTGTCATGTTCTGCTCCTCTCAAAATTGTTAGCTTTGTGGCTAAATCAGAAAATATTATTAACCCTTCAGTGTTTAAACCACCCATGTCTTGCTGAAATATTTTGTGCCTTTTATGTTACAACTGGTCAGGTCAGGTCTCTTACACCTGTCCTCAAATGTCATTCTGAAAATGAATAATCTCATCATCAAAATCTGAAAGCTACAAGATGATACATGATTAATTCAAAACTATGAATAAATAAGCATTACATTTGACAATAATCTGAATACTAATGGTTTAAATATTTGGTAATGCTACTTTAGTCTCATCTAGCCAACTTGAACTCACTCATTTCATCAACATAATTCAATTAAAATATTTTTCATTATTCATTAGACCCATTACATTATTTTTTTTTTTTTTTACATTCTGCTGATAATTTCTATTGAAATGTTTCATTCACTGGTGGTGTGTCTAATTCGTTATAGGTGCTGAGGTCTCTTCAATCCTTGAAGAGAGAATCCTTGGTCAATCTGCCAAAGCAGACCTTGAAGAAACTGGCAAAGTCTTATCAATTGGTGATGGTATCGCCCGTGTCTATGGACTGAAGAATATCCAGGCTGAGGAGATGGTAGAGTTCTCCAGTGGCCTTAAGGTATATTTCCATTTCTATTATTATTGATGATGATTTTGTGGGGGGGAACAAAGGAATCACTCGTATCCAGTCTGTAAACCATAGAGGCTTGGATGCTTGTTAGGACTAGATGTACCAGTAATATAATAAGGAATACCTATCAGTTATTTTACTTGTTTCAGTCATTTTTTTTTTTTTAACAGTTTTAAAATGTTTGAGTCTCCATTAATGTTTACTATATTTCTGTCTAAATATGATATTCCGCATATTTATACTACATAAAAATATGTAGGCCAAATAGCTTTGTTATTCCATCACTAATTGTATTTAATTGGTGAGATCCATCTCGTATACGAAGTTAGTATTTTCCTGATGTGTTATGGCTCCAGAGAGCTAAAATATTTGCTGCCAGAGCTTAGATTTTATCTTACCCCCTTGCTTCAGTTATTCCTCTCAGTGAACTTAAAATTTAATATCTCAGACCCTCTTCAACCGAATTATAGTACCAAGCTCTAATTGTGGAAGGGGGTAGACCCATGAAGATGTGGGACAAAGTTGTGTGACCGGATCTTCAGATGCTGGGCCTCACTAAGGAAATGACAAAGAACTGAGAGATGTGGCAATTTGTTGTACTTGATAAGACACATCAAGCTAAATAAAATCACTGTCTACCACACATACAAGCTTGTCCTCTCAGGTGCCAGTGCTACTTAAAAGGCACCTAACACACTGTTAAGTGGCTGGCATTAAGAAGGGCAGCCAGCCATAGAAACCATTCCACAACAGACAGTCGAAGTGTGGACAGCTCCATGTCAAACCGTCCAGCCCATGCCAGCATGGAAAGCGGATGGTAAACAATAATGAAGATTATCCAATGTTAACTAGACAGTAAAATAAGTGAATGAGTTTTCTCCTAATTATCTTAAATGTCATTAATTAGCCATGAAACAGAATTGTGATAAATAATTTCTCTTTTAACTTTTTGTTTTTAAATTTGATTTAGGGTATGGCTCTTAACTTGGAACCTGATAACGTTGGTGTTGTCGTCTTTGGTAACGACAAACTGATTAAAGAAGGTGACATTGTGAAAAGAACTGGAGCCATTGTCGATGTTCCTGTTGGACCAGAGCTTCTTAGTCGTGTTGTTGATGCTTTGGGTAACGTCATTGATGGAAAGGTCAGTGTCTCATTTATTTTCTATTTGATATACAGTAATCACTCACCATATTACGATTCACCTATTGCGCAGATTTTTCTGGGTAATATA
>NC_068995.1:44505165-44521152 GCF_001194135.2 Octopus bimaculoides | reverse complement strand
TAAAAAAAAATATGTAGCGTACTGTAGTTGAGAAAATGAAACTCGGGAGGAAAGTGTGTGGTGCTGTTTTGCATTTATGATAAAATAAATATATACAAATTATAAAAATTTTAAAAAAATATACAGTACTGTTTCTACTTCGCAGATTGGGTGGGGATTGGAACATAACACTTGCGATTGTCGAGGAATTACTGTATAGCCATTAATAATACTAATAGTAGACATTAACATTTGTGTCTAATGTTAAGATTTGAAGACCGCTATCATTTTATTTGATTATATCTAATACATCCCTTTTAAAATTTCCAGGGCAATTTGGCTGCTCCTAAGCGTGCTCGTGTCGGTATAAAAGCCCCAGGTATCATTCCTAGGATATCTGTACGCGAGCCCATGCAAACTGGCATCAAAGCTGTTGATAGCTTGGTCCCTATTGGCCGAGGTCAGCGAGAGTTGATCATTGGTGACAGGCAGACTGGGTAAGTTCCGTGTTAGATGCACATTCTGATTCCTGTTAGCACAATTTAATAATGTAGCTTCCTGCCTGTCGATTGATCTCCCTGCAGAATTGTTCAGCAGTCTAAGTGAAGTTCGTTGTTCTACTTCCAGCAAAACTGCCATTGCTATTGACACCATCATCAACCAGAAGCGTTTCAACGAGGGCACTGACGAGTCCAAGAAACTTTACTGTATCTACGTTGCTATTGGCCAGAAAAGATCCACTGTAGCTCAGATTGTCAAGCGACTGACAGATGCCGGTAAATATCTGCACTTCTTTTAAGTACTGCTTTTTGTTATTTTTTATTTTAAAATTTTAAAACAAATGGTGCTTGAGACATTGAAGCTCATTTTTTTTTTCCTCTCTCTCTCTCTCTCTCTTTCACCTCCTAAGATGCTATGAAATATACAATTGTTGTGAGTGCCACAGCCTCTGATGCTGCTCCATTGCAGTATCTGGCTCCTTACTCTGGCTGTGCCATGGGAGAATACTTCAGAGACAATGGATCCCATGCTCTCATCATTTATGATGATCTTTCCAAACAGGTAACTTATACAACCCTTTTTTTTCTTAACTTGTTTTTCATTTCCTTTCAGTGGCTGGCAAAACTGGAAGTTCAGATCTTTGTGTTCTCTAGTTCAATCCTTAATGTACAACACTGAAAAGTTTCCAAGCCTAGTTGAACTCGGATGGAATAATGTCTACAAAAGGGCATTTTCTGTTTTTTACCTCTCCTTAAAGAGGTAAGGGCAGTGACCCCATGACCCTTTAGCCTCTGAGACTGATGGGAAAGGAAGGAGAGAGGAAATTCTTCAAACCAGTGACCTTGGGGATTACTAATGGCACCCGGTGTTGGGTTGTGATAAGGTGGGCAGCTAATTGATTGTACCACCCACATAGGCAAAGGTAAAGTTACCTTCTCGAGTCATACCGACTCATAAGGGCTGGTTTCCATGGCATATATATTCCCCACCTGGACAGGATGCTGATTCGTTGCAGGGTTACTCATTTTTGCCAGCTGAGTGAACTGGAGCAACGTGAAATGAAGTGTTTTGCTCAAGAACACAACGCGTCGCCCAGTCCAGGAATCAAAACCACAATCTTACGATCGTGAGTCCGACACCTTAACCACTAAGTCACATACTTCCACACCACCCCAGGTAGACTATGGAGGCAGGATTTAAACTCGGAACACTCAAGAGAACAGGGACAGAAACCAACATTCTTACAGTTGAATTATCCTGGTTGGGTGGGGGTGTTCTTTTTTTCCAATCCCTGAAAGGATGAAAAGTAAAGGTTGAACTTTGAGCACAGAGACTCGGAATAATGTGAACCATTCTATTCAACAACTCTGTTGGTTTGTTTCATATTATGTCTATAAACTACAAATATTGGTAAGATCAATTAACAATGTTTTGTTTGTTTATTTTTTCAGGCTGTTGCCTACCGTCAGATGTCTCTGTTGCTGCGTCGTCCCCCCGGACGTGAAGCTTATCCTGGTGATGTATTCTACCTTCACTCTAGATTGTTGGAAAGAGCTGCTAAACTGAACCAAGACCATGGTGGTGGCTCCCTCACTGCTCTGCCAGTCATTGAGACCCAGGCTGGTGATGTGTCTGCCTATATTCCAACTAATGTCATCTCTATTACCGATGGACAGATCTTCTTGGAAACTGAATTGTTCTACAAAGGTATCAGACCTGCTATCAATGTAGGTTTGTCTGTGAGTCGTGTCGGCTCTGCTGCTCAGACCAAAGCCATGAAACAGGTGAGGCTTGTTTGCAGACTTTTCATAGCTTATATCTAGGTACAGCTACTCTCATGTTTTAACTCTTTAGCGTTCAGATTATCCTGCCAAATGTAATGGTTATCTGTTCACATTGTTGTGAATTAATCATGCATTGCCTTGCTTCTCTGAGATTTTGATCATGTTATTGAACTAATTAACTGTTGCTTCAATTTGTAAATTTTTGTGCAGGTGGCTGGCTCTATGAAACTCGAGTTGGCTCAGTATCGTGAAGTTGAAGCTTTCGCTCAGTTTGGATCTGATTTAGACCAGTCTACTCAAAACCTTTTGAACAGGGGTGTCAGGTTGACAGAGTTACTCAAACAAGGCCAGTATTGTAAGTAAATCTCAGTTTACAACTTAATATTAGGTTTCAAATCTTCAAATCTCATCACACATTAACATTACATTGTTTTTTTTCCCCCCTTTTCTCTTTCTTTTGTGAAGGTCCTATGGCTATTGAAGAACAGGTTGCAACCATTTATGCTGGTGTGAGAGGTTATTTGGACAAGTTGGAGCCATCTAAGATTACCCTTTTTGAGAGCCAGTTCTCTAAGCATGTGCAAGCTACCCAACAGGAGCTCTTGAAGCAGATCCGTGAAGATGGTCAAATCACACCTGAAAGTGATACCAAATTAAAAGCTGTTGTAACTGATTTCCTTTCTGGCTTCTCTCCTTAAGGGCTGATGGGTTTTTAGGAAAGTGAAATGGAGGAAATTTTGGTTACATCATTAGTTATCATTGGGCTGCCTCATGTTAAAACCTTCGTCTTAGATGTATGTACAGACGTTTATTAATAAATGAAAATAACTTCCGACTGTGATTTGTCTTCCTTGCATCTCACACATCATCTAAATGAAATCTGTTTTCACTTGTTTGTTCATTACCATTATTTAGATCAGTAGTTTTTCAACTGAGGTCCATATAAGATTTTAAAATTTATCTGCAATAAATTGAATATACTTCTACAGTACACAAAATATTTTAATGTTTTTATACTATTATTAATATAAAAGTGTTTTTTTTTATATACTGTGAATTGCTATGGAGATGAAATAGAGTAAAATACAAATCAAAAGGAGTCCATAGACAAAAAATGGTTAAGAATCACTGATTTAGATGAATGTATATTATTGAAGCATTGTTTTACTGGTGGATGTTCTTCCTGTCACCAACCCTGTTGAAACAGACTTTGCCTTTCATCCTGTTTTTCAAGTAAGGAATCTTTTATTCTGCACTTTTTCGACAGCACACAATCCTTGGACAGTTTGTTGAGAGGGGGACAACAAACTTCAATGCTTCTAGCTTGGTACTTTATTCATTCAAAGTGCAGGTGATGTAAGCATTCGTACATTTATACATGTTTGTGTTATGTGGCAAGCTGAGACTACAGTAGAAGTTTTACCTAAAGTGCCATGCAGTGGGACTGAACCTAAAACCACATTCTGAGCCATGTACATTTACAATACCGTATATACTTGTAAATAAGTACCAACAACTTTGCAAAGTGGACTAGGGACATTGTATATCATGGCACGAATATTAGAGATTGTTGTGTCTTCATTAGTTATACACAATCTTTATGTATGACATGCCCAAACAAACAGTTACTTAAGCAGAATTCAATCCTACAACGAAACAAACATGCTTGTGATAGACATCTGTGTACCATACCTAATGTACATACATCATTGGAAGGCATGAGACTGTGGTTTTTTGCCTGAGAAAATCTTTTCATAGATGTAATTTTAAGAAAATTTGGGAGACAAACATCATCTCAGTTATGATTTATATATCAACCTTCTTGGGCTTCTGATGTTCAGTCTGCTTCTATACAGTGTCAGCACATGTGCGCACTCAATAAACTCTGGAGAGTGGTTGTCATTAGGAAGGTCATCCAGTCATAGAGACCATGCCAAAAAAGACAACTGGAGCCTGTTGTAGCTCATCAAATCATCCAACACATGCCAGCATGGAAAATGGATGTTAAATGATGTTGATGACATGGCTTGGAAGATATGTTCTCTCAGGTAAAAACCACATACCTTTCAGTGGTATAAATATATGGTATGGTACACTGATGGCTATTTTAATTTCATGCTGTTTCAGTTGCAGATACTGACTTTCAGACATGCTTATCAATTTACAAATACACACCTTCCAAATGTGTAAAATAGATTTGTTCTTTATCAGCCAGCTGTAATGCAGATGACAGTATTTTTTCTTTTCTTTTTTTTTCCTATCATTGGGCTGTGGCTATATTGGGACATCACCTTCACGAATTTTTAGTCAGATGAATTGACCCTTGTACCTTTTTTTTTTTTTTTTTTTTTTTTTTCCCCCCTTTCTTTTGAGTCTCATACTTATTCTATCGGTCTCTTTTGCTGAACCTTCTTGTCACGGACATAAACACACCAACACTGGTTGTCAAGAAGCGGTGGCAGGAGACAGGCACAAAAACACACATTTATATACATACACAGTGGAGGCGCAATTGCCCAGTGGTTAGGGCAGCGGACTCGAGGTCATAGGATCGTGGTTTCGATCCCCAGACCGGGCGTTGTGAGTGTTTATTGAGTGAAACCACCTAAAGCTCCACGAGGCTCCGGAAGGGGATGGTGGCGAACCCTGCTGTACTCTTTTGCCACAACTTTCTCTCACTCTTCCTGTTTCTATTGTGCCTGTAATTCAAAGGGGCCAGCCGTGTCATGCTGAATACCCCCGAGAACTATGTTATGGGTACATGTGTCTGTGGAGTGCTCAGCCACTTGCACGTTAATTTCATGAGCAGGCTGTTCTGTTGATTGGATCAACTGGAACCCTCGACGTCGTACCAACATATACATACACTTACATGACAGGCTTCTTTCAGTTTCCATCTACTTTGTCAGAACACACTTGCCCAAAGTGCCATCCACTGGGACTGAACTCAAAATCATGTGGTTGGGATGCAAGCTTATTACCACACAGTCCGGTAACATTATTTGAAATAACAACTGGAATAACTCAATCCAACAACATAGTCTTCAGTGATGATATATATTTTATGATTTTTCTAGTTTATCAAACCAATTCTTTATATAGGTGTTAGTATCATCCATGTCTGAGAGAATATTCAGTAAAAAATCTTCAAATAATTCCGGCCATATCCGAGACACTTCACTTCGTTTCTTCTCTGCATGTAACACATTCCTTACAATTTCAGACACGTACTCTTTGGCTAGTTTCTTGCAGATCTTTGACTTCTGAGTAAAGAAAAAATATATACGATGTTATATATATAATAACTTATTTACATCATCATCATAATCATTTAACGTCCGCTTTCCATGCTAGCATGGGTTGGACGATTTATGACTACACCAGGCTCCAAATCAGATAGCCATCTGGTTTCACCAGTCCTCAGTCAAATCGTCCGGCCCATGCTAGCATGGAAAGCAGACGTTTGATGATGATGATGATGTTAATATTTTTTTATTATATACATGGATGTTTTCTTTTTCTTGTCTCAGCCATTAGATTGTGGCACTGCCTTGCTTTTTAATTGAATGAATTGGGCCCCAGTATTCTGTTAGAAGAGTGGTATTTATTCTATTTGTCTTTTGCCGAAACATTAAGTTACAGGGATGTAAACACATCAGCACTGGTTGTCAAGCAGCGTTGGGGATCAGACAGGCACATGCCCCCTTTTCTTTTTCTTTTTTTTTTTTTTTTTTTTGCTGAGCTTGGAGAAAGGTTCAATCCCCTTAGCCTTTGTTGGTTCACCCAAGACTGGTGAGATTTTGACACTTTAATGTTTCATTTATACCAGTGCAGGTCAATATCTTCAGGAAGAAGATTTTAGCTGGATGGATGTTTTGGGGAAGTAGGATTAGGTATAGTGACTAAAGGGGTTGGATGAGTGGAGGCAACAAGAGGTGGAAGGAGAACTGGGTGAGGGGTACCTGAGAAGAAGAGGCATAAGACCAGCTAGCTTCAAGGAACAGATACCGTTTGACTAGTTTCAACAGAAAAGACTGAGATGCGACAGCATGTCTAAGTCAGAAGTTGGAGTGCATCTGTAAATGATTAAATGCCTCTTCATCTTGACAATGCCTGATAGTTGTAAATAAGTGTCACTGTTATACAAGAGGTGCCATTTCCAATCTTCTATGAAAACATTCAGTCATGGGGAAATATTACCTTGGATGATGATGATGAAGCACGAAGAGCATCCAGTTGTAGAAAACCTGCTTACACAGATGCTGTATGACCTATGCAAATATGGGGAAAGTGAATGTTAAGACAGTGCTTTTGAAGGTCCAGCCTTGTTACACAGTTGTGCTGATTCCAGCTAAGGATCACATTAAGGGTGGTAAAAGTATCCATGGAATACTCAGTTACTTTGATATTAATTCAATGAGCAGGGACCCAATGTTGATCAAACAACTGAACCCTCACTGTCAAAACTAACCTAGTTCCATTTATTTGTCAGTTGCTGTGATTGACTTTACCAATAGAGGCTTTAACCCCTTCATTACTGTATTTATTTTGAGGTGCTCTGTGTTTCTTTCAATTACTTTAAATATAACAAAGAATTTAGTGAAACAACTTAGTCATCATTCAGTTAGTGTTAGGAACATAAAATAAGAACCAGTTGCATACTGGAGTTGATATAAACAACTTATGCCCTTCTTCTGAAATTGTTGGCCTTGTGCAAAAATTTGAAGCCACATTTATGGAGTCTGTGGTATTTATGAGACCCCCAGCAATAAATCAACTACAGTTCGAGAGATTATCTCTAATCTATGATGAGGGAAAGACATAACTGATTTCACATGATCACGTGATTGACCAGACTATAAAATGTTAATCTTTGCAGGTCACAATGCACCATCACATCATTTTTAGCTTTTGAATGATGCCACCCCTCAGGCCAGGCAAGCAGGCCAACATTACCCACAATCAAAAGGAGGACTGAGCAACATAAAATTGTTTTGCTGAAGAACACAACACGCAGCCAGTCTGGGAATTGAAACCATGAACATGAGAGCAACACGCCTAACCACTAGGCCATGCACCTTCACATAACTGATTTAATTAATCTAAATTAGTTCTATTTTTATCAAATGATTTTTTTAAAAAAAGCATTATGTTTAATGTAATATCTATATTGTCTGTCAACTACACAGTGAAAGCATGTGGCCTGATGGATACAGTGTTTCTGATCCTAAGTTTGTGGGTTCAATCCATGGACCAGTCAAAGCCGTTCATTTCACGTTACTCCAGTCTACTTGGCTGTAAATAAGTAGGAGTCAGTTGCTAGTGAAGCTGTTACATCTTGGATATTGCTCTGATTCAAGGATGAGGGTGCCTAAGTCTACTCACGATTACACAAACACTTGAAACAAAAGCATGATACACATTGCTAAGCAATATCCACTTGCAAGTAACAGCTAGCTGTATCTTTATCAACCACATCATTAACCTTCTTGTCTTCTTTAATAAGCTTACCTGTTGCCGAGATGAGCCAGGGTAAACCAATATAGAACGCCCAGCTAATTCCTCTTGACTTTTATCAAAGAATTTAGTGTCAGTTGCTTTTTTGTTTCTCTCTTCTAAAGTTGCTAAAATTTGCTTTTTCCTGGATAAGAAAAAAAAAGTCATTTGATGGTGATTCATTAGAGCCAAGCAAGTTTCTATAACCGGGCAGCAGATCAAAGATTAGGAAGGCTATTTGAGAGTCCCATGCTGTTGGTATGATGTCTATCTTTTCTCTCTTATATTATTGTTTTAGTACTCACAGAGGCAATGACAAATGACTGAGACCTTCGGCAACATACCATACTGGAGTATAAGACCCATCAAGCCAAGTGAAATCATGGTCATGGCATATACTGGAGTCATACAACTGACACCTGTGCCAGTGGCATGTGAAAGCCCCCCATTATACTCTCAGAGTGGTTGGTGTTAGGAAGGGCATCTAGCCATAGAAACGATACCAAATCAGACTGGAGTCTGTGCAGCCCCTCAGCTGGTCAAACCGTCCAACCCATGCCAGCATGGACAATGGATGTTAAATGATGATAATGAGGTTTACATATGGTCCAACCCAAGCCAGCATGGAACATGGTCATTAAATCATGATGATGATGCAGGTGTTGGAAGTGGCTGTCTTTAACCCTTTGGTATATAATCCAGATATTTACAACCCACATATTCTACCTGTTTTATTTTAAAACCAACCCAATCCAACCTTTCACTCCTACCCGACAATGTCATTCTAAAATAGACAAACACACCATTGAAATCTTGAAGCTACAACATAATGTGTGATTAATTCAAAACAACGTGAATAAATAAGCAATGCATTTCACAAAGAAATCTGAATGTTAAAGGGTTAAAATAGAGACTGAGGCAGATCTCCTAGGGACACAACAAAGTAACTATGGTCCGAGTTCAGCCATTTGTGTGTGTAAAGAGTTAAATATTTCAAAGTTAATAAGAACAGAATTAAAATTGGAAAGAGATAAATGTTGAGAACTTACTTTGTTTCACTGACCAAAGTGATGAGTTGAGCTGAAGTCAGATACGTGGTCATCAGGTGTGAGAAAGTACCAAATAAATGTTCTGCATGGACAATATCAGTTGCTGTCACCTGTTGATAGTCATTATAGAATTAATGAGAACAATGTCACCAGTTGATGGTCGTTATACTGTTATTATAGACAATGTCACCTGTTGATGGTTATTCTAGAGGCTACCACTGGTTAAAGTTGAACACTTATCTGCACAACCCTGCATATTTGTTTTTGTAGAGTATTGGCAGTTACTTTTGCTTGCAAATTTTCCCTCTCCACCTCATGTATGTTGTCCTAAAGAAAGGTCCCTGCTTTAAGGCACATACAGTGTGGCACCACTGAAGTCTTAAGCATTGCTGTTGGAAACAAAAAGGACTAAAACAGATACCACAAGGCATCCAGTCTATCCCTATGCCACCCCAACCCCAACAGTCCATTTCCACCACTACCATCCTCGATTGATACTTCTGTTATTTGACCCAAAAAGGATGACCTTGGGTGTTGAGATCCAAACTTAAGGAGCAGAGAGTTGGACCAAATATAGCAAGGTATTTTATCAAATATTCTAATGACTCTACATTCTTCAACTATTGAAGGTCATTGCTAATTAAAATAGACAATATTACCTTTTGCAAGAATTGTCTTTAAGCCCACTTTCCCTGTTAAAACAAGGGATTAAGCTTGCAGGCTCCATAGCATCATAATTGCATTTCTGAGATGATGTTTTTTTTTTCTTTTTTCTTATAGTATAGCATTCTGTTTTCAGTAATATGATTTTTTTCAATGATAGTAAACAGTTCCTTGTTAAATACCATGTCTAATACCCTCTCTAATAAGCATTCAATATATTTCATTTTGAAAAAAACAAAAAGATTTTTTCAGTTTCATTCTATTTCCAAGTCTGAGACAGTCACCAGCTAAAGTGAATTTTTGTTGAATTTGTTCCATTATTTTTACATTGCTGGTGCCATGTAAAAAGCACTGATGATTGTGCTACATAAAATGCACTAGTACTGGTGTCACGTAAAAAGCACTGGTGATGGTGCCACATAAAAAGCACCCAGTACACTCTGTAAAGTGGTTTGTGCTAGGAAGGGCAGCCAGCTGTAGAAACCCAGCCTAAACAGACTATGAAACTTGGTGTATCACCTGGCCTTGCTAGCTTCTGTCAAACTGTCTAACCCAGGGGTTTTCAAACTTTTTGACTTGCGGACCCCTTTATATTTCAGGCTTTACCTTAGGGACCCCCTTATAAATGCTTATGAAATTTATACATAAATATTTGCTTAAAATAACATATATTTTTACATTTATTTATTTAACAGTATTTAACTAATAGGTTTATTGTCAATTAAAAGATTTCGATTAAAAAACATATATAAAATCAAATTGCCCATAAAAAGTATTTGCTGTCCATGGACCCCCTGTCTTGCCCTTGCGGGCCCCCTGTGGTCCGCGGACCACAGTCTGAAAACCCCTGGTCTAACCCATGCCAGCATGGAAAACAGATGTTAAATAATGATGATGGTGGTGGTGATTTTCTGGATACTTAAACTGCAAATTTCCATATTTTCCAAAAAGATTACTAAAACTGCAAATTTCCATATTTAAAGATTAAAATTAAAGTAGAGAAATTGAAGTTCTTACCTCTTTATTG
This sequence comes from Octopus bimaculoides, assembly GCF_001194135.2. NCBI lineage: Eukaryota > Metazoa > Mollusca > Cephalopoda > Octopoda > Octopodidae > Octopus > Octopus bimaculoides. Next base: position 44,510,653 of record NC_068995.1, on the reverse strand, counting down.
TTGATTGTCTTGAGAGAAAAATGAGCAAGTCGGAATAATAAATAATATCGCCACAAAGAGAACTTGGTGACTGGGTTTACTTCATCAATGACTATGTGGTCAAGTCTTCGGACTGTTGCCAAAGCATTCAGTTGTGTGAGACTGTGAATGTTGCAGGCATTCAATACTAAACACTATAGGTAGGAAGTTGAAAACTTGGTTGTGAGAGTTAGCAATGGAGAATTAGTAAAGTGGTAGATTCCATTGGAAAATATGGATATGATATTCTGCATTGGCAAGAATATGAATCACTGAAACAGGGGAATATATTTTATGCTATGAGGAAGAAGGAAAAATCTGACATTTCAAGCAGATATCTTCATTGAAGGGAAATGAAATGATATGTTAAATGGTGATGAAAGATAAATAAAGTGAGAGAGAAGGAGGGGAGAGACAGATAGATGGAGGGAGAAGAAGAAATAGAGAAGACAAAGGGGGAGGTGAGGGAGAAGGAAGAGATAAGTTAGTGAGAAATAGAAAAACTGATGAGAGCAAGAAGACAAGGTAGGCCCATAAATTTAGAAAACATTGTAAGAAGGGAGGGAGATAGAAATGCTGTTTACAGATAAAGACACATACATTCAAGGATGCATCCATCAATGCATACCTGCATGGACATTAAGATGATGATAATGTTAAGCAGCTTGCATTTCAGTTGAAAGTATGGCTGAACAGTTGATCTTGATTGTGTGGAAGCCAAAGTTTACAGCAAGATCCTGATCATTTGAATATGAAACAATAATAGTGGCCAGTGGCACGTGAAAAGACATTCGGGCGAGGTCGTTGCCAGTGCCGATGGACTGGCTCCTGTGCAGGTGGCACGTAAAATATACCATTTCGAGCGTGGCCATCGCCAGTACCGCCTGACTGACCTTCGTGCTGGTGGCACGTAAAAGCACCCACTACACTCTCGGAGTGGTTGGCGTTAGGAAGGGCATCCAACTGTAGAAACTCTGCCAAATTAGATTGGAGCCTGGTGTTGCTTCCTGGTCCACCAGTCCTCAGTCAAATCGTCCAACCTATGCTAGCATGGAAAGCGGACGTTAAACGACAATGATGATGATGAATAGTATTTTTTCCCCCACATCACTCACAAGCATTGACTGAAGGGAGTATGAATGATTTACATTAAAATGAAAATGTTGTGAGCCCAGATAAAGCTGCTTGAGAACATAGGCATTACCCAGGCTTCTCTTGAATTCCCCCCAACATTGTCTATGACAGTACAGATTGATCCAAGAAATAATTAAGCATAAACTTACCACAAGACCAGGAAATCTAGATTTGAGTTTGGGCAAATGTTTAACAATCTCATCAAAATCAATGAAATTGAAGAGAATGGTAGTAACACTTCCAGCAGTTGGAATGCCATAAGTCCTATCAAGAGCTTCCAGAGAACCAATTCCATACATGGCTAAAGAATTGTCATCAAGTTCAGCAAGGTTGTTTAAATCACATTCATCGTTTTCAATATTACTGGGAGATCTGAAAGCAATTAAATATAAATAAATATAAGATTTTTAATTTGTAGGAATGAAAAAAATAAACCAAAAAACCTTTTAAATAAAACTAAAAATTAATATTTTTCTCAGGTGCATTTTGATGTATGTGAAGTGAAATAACTACAACCTGGAGTTGAAACCAGCTTGCCAGAATCTCACATCTATCTAGTCACACTGAGTCTTATCTATCCACTCAATAACTACAAACTGTCTTTCTTTCCAGTCTATATCTACATACTGTGTTAAATTCCACCAAGTTTGACTTCGTCTTTCATCCTTTCGGGGTCGATAAATTAAGTACCAGTTGTGTACTGAGGTTGATCTAATCGACTGGCCCCTTCCCCCAAAATTTAGGGCCTTGTGCCTAGAGTAGAAAAGAACATCTACATACAGTGTCTAACCAGCCAGCATCTATACACACTATCCACTCAATATCTACACACTGTCTATCTAACCAGTCAACATCTACACACTGTGTCCACCTATCCAGTCAACATTTACACACTGTGTCTCTTTATTCTATCAAAATCTGGACACCGAGTCTAGATATCCAGTTATATATCAGTTACCCCAAACATTTGAGACCAAAATGTTTACCTAAAAATAAATGTTTGTTTTGTTGACTTCAACTGTTCATTGTGTGTCTTGGAACCAGAGTTCTTTTGTATTTCACTTTCCTGTTGTTCATCACTCAGATTAGGTGTACTAGGTACATCTGTTGATGCACTAGGTACATCTATTGACGTACTTGTTACATCTGTTGCTGTACTTGGTACATCTGTTGCTGTACTTGGTACATCTGATTGCGCACTGTGGCTACCTGCAGGATATTTCAGCAACTTTTCGAGTCTGAAGAAATTTTAAATTCATTAACAATTTGGTATAAACATTATGAATATTATTAACATTACCAACTTTCTAAACACACTCAGCATTTTCAACATTATTGACTTTCTAAACATTATCAGTATTATTTACTTAAACGAATACTATTAACATTATTCAACATTATTGTTGATAGTATATTACTATTTATAAAGTCAATATCACTAACAATGGCAATCAAAACTAACAGTTCAATCAATTTCATTACCTATTAGTACTGTGAACATTATTGACTTTATCAACATTATAAGGTACTAGTCAAATACTTAAGTTGATTTAATCAACTAATTTATTTAATCACATATTATTTTGTAACTTCAAAATTTAAATGATGTGGCTATATATTTTTTAAATGACATTGTATGGTAGGTGTAAGAGGTTGGATACAGACAGTTTTAACATAAAACAGGTGGAATATTTGGGCTGGATATGGCCGGATTAAATGCTGAAGGGTTAAGCCATTTAATTTCTAAGGAAACATACTTTCCTGATATATGAAAAACATCATCGAATATTGTGGTGACATCTTTATTCTGAGGGATTCCAGTGTCATTTGGTCGTCTGGTATTGGGGTAAGAACCAACATGTGAAGTATACAGCTCAGGTATTTTACCAGTTTTACCAACATGGGACATCAAACTTCCTTGTATAACATCCCATTGTTTCTTAGCATTGTTAATGGCAACTCGGCGCTTTTCCTACAGATAGAACATAAAATAACGGTAACAAGATTAACAGTTGTCAGTTTTATTGTGGAGTAGAGTAGTGGATATGTGTGTGTGTCTTGTGAAAAAGTTGTGTGTGTTGTAGTAGAATGGCACACGTGTGTACATGTACCTTGTAATAGAGTAGTCTGAGTGTGTTGTAGAATGGTGTATGTGTTGTGATAGTATGTGTGTGTGTGTGTGCTGTAGTAGATAGGTATAGTGGTCTACGTGTTGTACTAGAGTGGTTAGTGCGTGTTGTAGTAGAGTAGTAGTGGTGATAGTTGTAATGATGATGATGGTGATTGCAAAGACAAAGCTCGCTTCTACCAAGGTACCACCACCATCAACACTTTCCACATCCACCCAACGCCTCTCACCTCCACCCAATGCCTCCTGCCACCCACCTTCACCCAATTCCTCCTGCTTCCCACCTCCACCCAAGGCTTCCCACCCTCACCCAAAGCCTCCCATCTCCAACCACCATTAATGTTGATTTCAAATTTTAGCACAAGGCCAGCAATTTCAGGGAAGTGTGTAAGTCAATTACATTGACCTCAGTATTCAACTGGTATTATTTTATCAACCCCCACCACCTCCACCACCACCAAAAAGGATGAAAGCAAAAGTCAAGCTCGGCAGAATTTGAACTCAGAATGTGAAAACAGACAAAATTCTTATTTCTTTATTGCCCACAAGGGGCTAAACATAGAGGGGACAAACAAGGACAGACAAAGGGATTTAAGTCGATTACATCGACCCCAGTGCATAACTGGTACTTAATTTATCGACCCCCGAAAGGATGAAAGGTAAAAAACGATCTCGGTGGAACTTGAACTGAGAACATAACGGCAGACGAAATACCGCTAAGCATTTCGCCCGGTGTGCTAATGTTTCTGCCAGCTCGCCACCTGTATGTTAACGATTCTGCTCGCTTGCTGCCTTGACCACCTACCTTTAATGTTGCTATCTTCCTCATCTCCCTTTTCCGTTCTTCCTCTTTACGTGCCGCAACCAATGCCATTCGTCTCTCGTCTTCCTGAGAAAACAACAACAACAACAGCTTTATTAATTTCGGTATCCTTTTTCTCTTTTTCACTTGTTTCGGTCATTCAACTGCAGTCATGCTGGAACACTTCCTTAAACACATGCATTGGTTCAATTCCACTCCTTTATTATTAGTCAATTGGTGAAATATCTAACTAATTCATCGATTGTTTACTCTTTTACTTGTTTCAGTCATTTGACTGTGGCCATGCTGGAGCACCGCCATTAGTCGAGCAAATCGACCCCAGGACTTATTCTTTGGAAGCCTAGTACTTATTCTATCAGTCTCTTTTACCGAAATGCTAAGTTACGGGGACGTAAACACACAACCATAGGATGTTAAGCGATGGTGGGGGGACAAACACAGACATACATATATATATATATATATCTGTGTTTGTCCCCCCACCATCTCCATATACTCTCCATATACCAAGTCTGTTTTAACAAATATTAGGCAGTAATCATCAACAGATGTACAGCTACGTGTATTACATGTATCAAGTATCAGATATGAATTACAGATGAAATAAACAAGTATTACATCATTCTTGAGTGCCATGAAAGTCTCAGGCTACCAAACATCTCACTAAACCATTTCCAATTCACTCATTCCTCTTCCTCCTCCTCTTATCAACTTTCTTGTCCCCACACTTCCTCCCTTGACCTACACTAATCAAGACACCCTGTTCTTTCTTTCCAAAAACTCCCAGAAGATTTCTGGAATTCCCTCCCTGCTCACATATTTCCTGCAGGTGTTGAATTACAAAGACTCGAGACAAACATTAAGGTATCAGTCTCACTAGTCTAGGAAGGTTTGAGAATGCTGTGGGTACCTTGTAGTTACTGGCCCTTCCTTCAGACCCACGATGTTAACACATGTGCATTCACACACACACACACACACACACACTCCTACTCTTACACAGATGTACACACACAAGCACATACTCTTGTATACACACAAACACATTACACTCAATGATACATATACAAACACACACTCACACACATGCATTCATACTCTCACATACACTTACATCACACATACACAAGCACACACTCACACTCAAACACAGGTACACTCACATAAATACACACACACACACACACACGTACTGACACTCTCTCTGTCTCTCACACACACAACACTCAAATACATACACACTTACGTATATAAGTGTGTGTGTATTTACACAGAAATACACACACACACACACTCAATAGAACACAAACACATGCACTCTCTCACACAAACACATGCACTCTCTCTCTCTCTCTCTCTCTCACACACACACACACACACACACA
>NC_068995.1:44500443-44505155 GCF_001194135.2 Octopus bimaculoides | reverse complement strand
TCTCTCTCTCTCTCTCTCTCACACACACACACACACACAAAGAAACATACACAAACACCACATCTCTCCAGAGAGAGTGGTCTACTTACAGAGACTCGTCGCATGTCGAGCAGCCGGAGTTGTTGCATGTTGTAAAGGACATTTTGCCGATAACTGTGTTCAATGGCGATAGGGTTACCATCAAGGGAGACTTCTGATAAAGAGCTAGAGTCTGACAGACAGCTAACAGCACTGAAACTAAGCAGAAACAGACTAATTAAACACTGTCTTTGGTGGAAGTGCATGGCTTAGTGGTTAGGGTGTTGGACTCGTGATTGTAAGGTTATGGTTTCGATTCCTGGACCAGGCGATGCATTGTGTTCTTGAGCAAAACACTTCATTTCACGTTGCTCCAGTCCACTCAGCAAGCTTGTTGTTGGCACTCCGTCGCTTACGACGTCGAGGGTTCCAGTTGATCCGATCAACGGAACAGCCTGCTCGTGAAATTAAAGAGCAAGGGGCTGAGCACTCCACAGACACGTGTACCCTTAACGTAGTTCTCGGGGATATTCAGCGTGATACAGTGTGACAAGGCTGACCCTTTGAATTACAGGCACAACAGAAACAGGAAGTAAGAGTGAGAGAAAGTTGTGGTGAAAGAGTACAGCAGGGTTCACCACCATCCCCTGCCAGAGCCTCGTGGAGCTTTAGGTGTTTTCGCTCAATAAACACTCACAACGCCCGGTCTGGGAATCAAAACCGCGATCCTATGACCACGAGTCTGCTGCCCTAACCACTGGGCCATTGCGCCTCCACTTTGGGCTGGATATGGACAGTTTAAATGCTACTGGGTTAAGCTAGTATTTAGAACATAAATAAACATGAAATTTTAATGGACGGTTTTAATTAAAGATCACAGTAAAACAGGAAATTTGTATCACGTAAACAGGAGTGATTTACCTGCAAATTTCGTTGAAGCTGAGATAGAGGCGCTGAAGGGAAGGTAGACAATCGATGTCTGACTAGAAAAGAAACAACAATGATAACCTGTTAGAGTTGGTTTGGACTCAACTAAGTATTATTCCATGGATTTACAGAAAGAATTTTTGGTTTCATTAAAGAACTTTCTTCACTCTCAATCAATTAATCAATAATTGTTAATTATCTCAAGCGAATGAAATAAAAAAAAAAAACTTAATTTTTTGACAGTCCTTAACCCTTTAGCAATTAAACTGACCATATCTGGCCCAGATATTCTACCTATTTTACACTCAAACTGGTCAGATCTGATCTCTCACATCAACCCTACAATGTCATTCTAAAACTATACAATCATATCATTGAAATTTCAAAGCTATAAGATAAAGTATGATTAAACAATATTCTCTTTTACTCTTTTACTTGTTTCAGTCATTTGACTGTGGCCATGCTGGGGCACCACCTTTAGTCGAGCAAATCGACCCCAGGACTTATTCTTTATAAGCCTAGTACTTAATCTATCGGTCTCTTTTGCCAAACCGCTAAGTTACGGGGATGTAAACACACCAGCATCGGTTGTCAAAAGCGATGTTGGGGGGACAAACACAGACACACAAACACACACACATATATATATATATACATATATACGACAGGCTTCTTTCAGTTTCCGTCTTCCAAATCCACTCACAAGGCTTTGGTCGGCCCGAGGCTATAGCAGAAAACATTTGTCCAAGGTGCCACGCAGTGGGACTGAACCCAGAACTATGTGGTTCGTAAGCAAGTTACTTAACACACACACACACTCCTACGGATTACATTTAGCAGAATAATCTGAATGCTAAAGGGTTAATATAAAGACATTGACCTCTATGATTCAAACATACTAGAAGTGAAGGTCAGTGTGCTGCTCAGAGGTGAAAATCAGTGTTGCTGTGATATTGGGTTGGTTCAATAGTCTTGTAGCTAGGATTTGAACCTTTACCGCTTGATACTAAGTTAGAGACCATGAGTGAGCCACCACAGTTTCACATGATTGATCTATAAGTCACCCAATCAGTCTGAAGCTGTGACATGATATGGCTTTCTCAAATGTTCTGAAATTTAACCTCTTGTCATCTACAAAAACTGTCTTGTTGCTTTGGCTCATCACAAAATGTTGATTCACATGCTTCATCTCTTGCCAGACAACTTGAGATATTTGAATGGAGAACTCCAGGTGCTTGGGCAGACCCATTTCTAAACATTCACACAATGTCTCATAAGTAACTAGACAGCAGATCTTCTGGGAACTTTTCCTGAGATCCCACTATTCCTATGGCTATTTGAGCCCTGGTGACAAATGTATTAACCTTTTAGCATTCAGATTTTTCTATCAAATATAATACTTATTTATTCACATTCATTTGAATTCGTCATGCATTATCATGTAGCTTTGAGATTTTGATGATGTGAGCATTGATTTTTTTTTAGAATGACAGTAGGGTAGGTGTGAGAGGCTGGATCTGGCCAGTTTGGCTGGGTATGGCCAGTTTGAATGCTAAAGGGTTACACAACAACAACAACCAGAACAACAGCAATATATCATTTTGAAATGTCCCTTACAACACTCTGTATACGATTGCGTCTGAGATTGAGTTCCATTAAGGAATCCATACCATTCAGGTTCTCGACATGTTTTAATAAATTCCCAGCCAAATTCAAGACACGTAGTTCTGACAAATGGTTCAGATTTGTAATCTCAGAAAGCTGAAGAGATAGAAGAAAAAATAAAATTAAAAAGTATAAAAAAAATAAAACAAAGGAAGAAAGATAAGTAGCAAGGAATTTTGAAAATTAAATTATGTTGTACTAAATATTCAGACAATGCCTAGATGCAGGTTTGAACTCAGCACCCACTGCTCAGTAATCTATAAGTGGAGGAGCTATAAACTAATTACATAATCACAGTAATGTTATCTGGTCAACTTTTCCTTTTTTTTTCTTTTGGTATTAAAGATTGTTTTAATTAACAACATATTTTTACTGGAAGAAAAGAAATAAAAAAAAAGAAAACATTAAAAGTATAAAAGATGAAATTATCAAAAAAAAAAAAACAACCAAACCTACCTCAAAAGAAAAAAAGTAAAAAAAAGTAAAAAAAGGAGGGGGAGTAATTGGTTGTACATACCAGAACAAATTACATGTTTGACCATGTCTCATGGACATGATTGCATGCTCAACTATTCTTCATCTTACTGGCCAAATGCCTGCCCATAATACAGTCTTCTTTTGATTCTTCAAAATGGAATAGTTAAATGACAGTTTCCATCTTCTTTATACAATTCTTCACATTTTTATTGAACTCTATCAGATCTTCTAAGCTGCATGAGTTGGGTAGTAGAAGAAAGACAAAGTGCTGCTCTTTAGTATGGTCTGCTTCTTCACATTCACAGGTGGCTGGGCCAGTTTTGTGGTCCCATCTGACCAAAGCAACTTCTTAAGTGGTTAAGTGATTGCCAAGGAATCCATGGTGCTTCTAAACCAGGATAGAGACCTTCAGCAGGGAGAAATTCCAATGTTAAATGGAGGAAGATTGCTCTTAAGCTTTTCCTTCCAGAGCACAGTAACACAACTTCCATGAATCTGTAAAGGTGTGTAGCCTAATGGTTAAGGTGTTCAGCTCATGATTATATAGGCTGTGGGTTCAATTCCTGGATGTGAGGGGAAGGACACAGTTGTGTCCTTGACCAATACCTTCATTTAGTGTTGCTCCAATCTACTCACCGGTAATTAAGTGCTGAAAGCCCATGTCCAGTTAGTTCACCATCATCAATTCACCATTTTTTCTTCAGTAAAATATTTTTTAACTATTATTAATGGCGAGACACTATGGATATATTTTTTTGGTAAACTTTCCTTGCAGTGAACTTTCCTCGTGGTGAACTTTCTTCACAGTGAATAGATGGCAGTGAACGTTCCCTGTGGTGAATTGGTGGCGGTGAACTTACCAGTAATCCTGAAAGCCAGTAAGGCCCTTTCTCCCTCCAGCAGTCACAACCTGGATATTCTGCTGGATCAAGGGAGAGGAACATAAGAGTATGTCCATATCTCCTTGTGATTACACAGGGAGCTAAAACAATTAGCAAAAGCAGGGGACATATTGCCAAGTCAGACTCACTTGATATACATATAGTGGTCAGTTTGGGGCTGTAGTAGAAGATACTGTCCAGGGTAGCACACTGTGGGACCAAACCCAAAACCACATGGTAAAGGAGTTTGTTTTCCAACATGGTGTTTTGGATTCAGTCTTACTGCAGGGAAACTTAGGTAAATGTGCTCATCTATAGTCTAGGGTCAAGCAATGTCGTACATGTGGATTTGTAGATGGAAACTGTGCAGAAGCCTATCAGTGCAGCTGTGTGTGTATGTATGTACATATGTATATGTGGGGGTGGGGGGCTTTGTTTTCTTTTGCATTTTAAAGCTTGACAACCAGGACTGGTTTGTTTATGTCCCCATGACTTGGTGATTCAGCATAATGATTCAAATAGAAAAACTACCAGACTTTAACTAAATACTGGGACAAAAAAAAAAAAAGCATTCAACGCAGTGACCTTGGATAGCTTCAGTCCAATGACTGCAAAAAAAGAAAAATAACAGAACAAATAAATAAATGAACACACATGCATGTAGACAGATAGACTGTTATATACGTATAAGCAGTCTATCAAAGATCACACTAAAAAAAAAAAAAGGGCAATTTCTAAGAACTA
>NC_068995.1:44499238-44500163 GCF_001194135.2 Octopus bimaculoides | reverse complement strand
CACCACCACCGAGACCACCACCACCGAGACCACCACCACTGCCGCCACCACCACCGGCACCACTGCCACTGCCTGTATTTAAGTAAGTTCCTCACCTATTTTTACCCAGCATCAATACCCGCAGTGATTTCAGGTGACTCAGGCCATCAATCTCTTCAATTTGGTTGTCGTAAAAATCCAGAAAAATCAATTTGTTCAGGTAATTAACGTGTTCGATTTTCTTGATTAGGTTGTGTTGATAGTTTAACAACCTCAAGGGTTCTTCTCCCTCCAGTACTGGACACACTGTGAACCGGCGCCTAAAATAGAACATATTGCTTTGGTAAGAGACAGAGAGACAGACACACGCACACACACACGTGCATGCACACATTCACATATGCACATACACATGCAGAGCTTGTCAGATATTTCAATGACAAAGTGAAGTTATGAAGATAATTTTTTTTATAGTGAAGTCTTAGTAGGGGAAGAAGTATTAGAGAAATTGTGATATGCTAAGTAGAGTCATATACAAAATGTCTTACAATGATGTGTTATAAGGAGAAACTATGATATAGGGGAGTCATAAAGAAAGTCTATGAAATAGGGAAGTGATAGAAAGATAACCTAAGACATTATGAAGCCTTAGAGCAGGAGTTCTTAACCATCTTTCATCTATGGACCCCTTTGATTACTATTTTATTCTGGTGGACCCCTATAATCTTTTGATGTTTAGAAACTAGTTTCATAGAAACTTCTTTCAAAATTCTTATTTTGCTTTTCACACATTAACTTGTGTAAGTTGAACTATGTAAAATGTTAGAGAAAGAAACCTAGCTGTTTCTTGCAATAGATACCAATACATACATCTAAAGCAAAGGTTTTTCAGGGTCCCATAAAATACTGTTGTGGATCTCCGATTTACAATTTTGTTGCATGGACC
>NC_068995.1:44478880-44499194 GCF_001194135.2 Octopus bimaculoides | reverse complement strand
CAAGAATCTTATATGGACCCTCAGGGGCCGTATGGACCCAGGTCATCTGGTTCTATTCCCCTTCTTGTCTCTCTCATACATACCCTCTCTCCTACTCACTGTGTGATGCCACCTAAATAATGGACTTATTCACTGTTCATGTAGGGATGCCATCAAACCAGTCTGTTCCAATCTTCTCATCTTTCTGATACACACCATCCCTCTTACACATTTAACCCTCCCCCACTATTCCAAGTAATAAGGGACAGAACTGGACAAACCTGTACACAATTCCCACCCCTTATCCCTCTCCTGTACCCAATTCACCAATTTCTCACCCTTTACTGTATTACCAGTCACCATATTCACCATCTCTCTCTCTCTTTGTCTCTCTCTCTCTCTCTCTCCTCCTTTCTCATCACTCACCCCAATCACTCTCTCATTCCTCTTCATCCTCCCACCCTGGTTTTCTTCTATCCTCACTCTATCTGCTCCTCACTCCACCCTATCCTGGTCGCATTGCTTCCAACAAACAGACACAGCATAACCTAGGGTGGACCGTTAGGTCTTACAGGGCAGAAAGCAATCCCACTCACGTAGGTACCATGATATACAGGGGCACCTAAATACGCTCTATAAAGTGGTTGGTTCTATGAAGGGCATCCAGCTGAAGAAACCAAGTGAAAAATGAAACATACAAGTGAGACATGTTCTATAACCCATTTTGAAGGGGAGGATTATGATGATCCCTTCAGTCCATGCCAATAAGGGAAGTTGAAAGTAAAATGATGATGAAATGAAGATGATGATGGTGATGATGACAAAGTTGATAACGACGATGTCGATGACTAAGGTGATGAAGATGATGATAGTGATGTTGATAATGATGATGAGAATAATGGCAGCAACAGTAGTATTGCTGATGGCAATGATGATTATGATGATGATGAGCAAAAGAGATGTACTGAAAACTATGTCATAGGATTATATGAACCACAACAATAAACAAGCAGACTGGATGTCTCCATTACTCTTACCTGTCTAGATTCAACCTGTCTGGGTTGATGGATTTTTCCTCAGCTGTTCTATAGAGCACTGGTACCCCTGGTGAGATAGGGTTCTCCATGGGTAGAACTCGATCCCCTTGCAGACAAAAACAACAAAATAAAACACTAACAACAATCACAAAGATTAATTTTTCAGATTTAAAGTTCAGGTTTACATACATACATCTTACCAATGCAAAATGGGTAGCATACATTTGTAAATTCATATATATCATTATCATCATCATTTAATATCCATTTGCCATGCTGGCATGGATTGGACAGTCTGACAGGAGCTAGTAAGGCTGGGAGCCACACCAGGCTCCACTGTCTGCTCGACATGGTTTCTATGGTTGGATGCCCTTCCTCATACCAGCCACTTTACAGAGTGTACTGGATGCTTTTTATGTGATACCAGCACTGACAGGGTCACCAAATAACTTGCAATACAAAGACCCTGTCAGCTGAGAGGAGGGAGTAGTAGAGAGTGAGGGGGGGGGGTGCTTGGTGCCAGTTGATTAGAGATTAGAGGTTCAGAGGGACAGGAATAGATGTCATAGATACATACACACAGACACACACACATATATACATACACATGCATGCATACATACATACATAAATCCTTTCTATTATAGGCACAAGGCCTTAAATTTTGGGGGAGGGAGCTAGTCGATTAGATTGATCCTAGTACACAACTGGTACTTAATTTATCGATCCCGAAAGAATGAAAGGCAAAATTGACCTCGGTGGAATTTGAACTCAGAACGTACAGACAAACTAAATGCCGCTAAGCATTTTGCCAGCCATGCTAATGATTCTGCCAGCATACATACATAAACAGACACACACACACACATGTATGTATATATTTAATGTAATCTGCATAAAAATTTCTTGTGTTCCTCCTTCTGTCATGGAGCTGGCTATTCAGAAGGACTTTTGAAATTCTGTTGTCACTCATTTTGACAACATGGCAAAGCCATCTTAATTGGGATTGCAAAAGAAAGGATTCAATACCACCAATTTTACATTAAGAGATAGGTCGGTATTCAAAATTCTGTCATTCAGTCGGTCTCTGCAAATTGTCCAAAGACATCACTTATGAAAGATATCATGTATGTGTGTGTGTGCCTGCGTGTTTGTGTATATACACACACATATATACACATGTGGCTGGAGAGCAAACGTCTTAACCACACATCCACACATGCTTATATAAACTTCTGTCAACTTGCGTCAGGAGCAATGATAGATGTATCACAAATTCCATTAATTATAATAATTCATTTGACATTATTCCCATTGTTCCAGATCTTTTAAAACAAATACTATATACAGTTGCAGCTCCCATACCAGTATTACTGATATTGTATATCACACATTATATATATATAATGGACATGAAACTCAGCTTGCGAAGACTTATTGGGGCAAGCGAAAGCGAAAACGAAATCGGGATGGCACCTGTGCCCAGCGTTGCCTTTCTGGCACTTGTGCCCGTGGCATGTCTAAGGATTTTCGAGCAAGATCGTTGCCAGTGCCCCTTGACTGGCTCTTGTGCTGGTGGCACGTAAAATACACCATTTCGAGCGTGGCCATTACCAGTACCTCCTGACTGGCCTTTGTGCCGGTGGCAGGTAGAAGCACCCACTACACTCTCGGAGTGGTTGGCGTTAGGAAGGGCATCCAGCTGTAGAAACTCTGCCAAATCAGATTGGAGCCTGGTGTAGCCATCTGGTTCACCAGTCCTCAATCAAATCGTCCAACCCATGCTAGCATGGAAAACGGACATTAAACGATGATATATATATGTGTGTGTGTGTGTGTGTGTGTGTGTGTGTGTGTGTGTGTGTGTGTATGTATATATGTTGTATATCACCAAGCTAAAGATATCAAACAGACATATCAAACCTGATGAAAATGTTGGGTAGTTTTTTTGTAGGTTCGATGTTTTGGGAGAGAATGATGGGTTTCTGCACGTGTGCTGTGGATATCTGGCATCTTCATCAACAGACAATGGTTCCGGACTGCTGTGTTCTGATGATAATGTGTTGCTTTGATAGAGATGCCGCTGTGAACGGGTTCGATGATGAAGTGGCAATTTCTCTGGAGAAAAATATATATGTACATATATACACACACATACACATATGTAAACGATTTTCTGTATCATTAAATTACTAGAATGGCTCTTCCATAATGATTTTTAAAATTATAATTCTGGAAATATAAAGAGGTTAAATAGAAAGCAATGACATTTTCTTACCTGCCAGGTGATTATAAGGATAATTACTGGACATCCAATAACGTTTCATCATGAGGTCCGGAGCTAATTGGGCAGCTTTCAGCACGATGGTCTCTCGTCCTTGGTTAGCTGCCCCTGACTTAGAGATGTAAAAATAACATTTCAAAACTGTGGATAGGAAAAATAACAGCATCTTTAGAAAAAAAAATTAATGGGAAAGGATGGACACAGAAATGATTGTGTGGTTCAGAAGTTCATTTTAGGTTCAGTCCCACAGTACAATACCATAGGTACTTGATTATAACAGTACGGGTATATGGAAACTGTGAAGAAATCCGTCAAATAATCCATTTTTATTCTCAAGATTAATCCATTGTTAAGTTCATAACCACCACCTGGCCCTTATTTGGGTCAGCTATGTAAATCCTAAGAAAAAGGATCAGAGCCACTATCATTCCTCCTCTCATTAAACAATTTAACTATCTCAGACCTGGGCCACTGGGTCTAACTTTACCCTCCACTATGCTCCTGAGCAAAATAATAAATAGTTGCATACATGTCTGAAGAGTAACAAGTGCAGGCAAACTAACAGACAGAATTGGCTGCATCTTATTTTTCTATGTGTGCTGTTTCTTACCACTTTACTGGGAATCTGGCAGAGATGACATTTAACCTATACCCACTGCAGCAGGAATATGGTGTGACAGGGCTGAATTAAAATTTTCAGAACAAATTCAAAACAGGAAAACTCAAATTCCAAGGAGTCAAGTATGCAATCTGGTCTCAATTTCAAATGATAATTATTTTCCACGCTCAAAATACACCATTTTGAGCGTGGCCGTTGCCAGTACCGCCTGACTGGCCTTCGTGCGGGTGACACGTAAAAGCACCCACTACACTCTCTGAGTGGTTGGCATTAGGAAGGGCATCCAGCTGTAGAAACTCTGCCAAATCAGATTGGAGCCTGGTGTTGCCATCCGGTTTCACCAGTCCTCAGTCAAATCTTCCAACCCATGCTAGCATGGAAAGCGGACGTTAAATGATGATGATGACTTATATCACTAATGCTTTTCAGAAAAGCATGGTGACCACAACAACCCACTTTCTTTTATGCATTTGAGGAAGTTTCAGGGGATGCTATCGTTTTCTTTTTGAGTTTTATGTATGCGCGGCAAGCACTTGTTTACTTTCCAGTTATTTAACGTACGACAGAGTTATCGGACTTGGAATCATTGGGAACCGATATTAAAATAATAAACACAAGTCACCGCTACAATTAATTATAATAAAATTTATCAACTAAAATAAATTCGTTCTGCTGCAAAAAGGGATGAGCTCTGGTTGATCATCAATACCTTTCTGTCAATAATTTGTAAAATTTTTTTATCTATTTCTTCATCAACTTCTTTCTAAGTACAATTAAACTCTGAACACGTTTGAATTATCTACCCTTGTTGCATGGTAACAACAACACCACAATTTGAACGCCGATCACCACAGCTTTAATATTTTTTCCCAAATAAAAATCAAATGTTTTCAATTGAAAAGTGTAAATTTTAATCAATATTAAATTAAGTGGGTGGCAGATGAGGATTGTCAAAAGCACATACACCCCCACCTCTAAATTATTCAGTCACTCAGTATACGTAGTAGTAGTTGTAGTGGTGGTGGTGGTAGGTTAGCCCTAGGTTCAGCCTCTGGTTGTTCAGGCCTGCGATCTAATCAATTGCAATGATCGATTTCAGTAAATAATCAATGTATATTTTAACACCATAAGTTAGATACCAATTTGAACCAGATATAACAAAACACACACACATATATATATATATATATAAGATCAAATGGTTTGAGGGAAATTTGGCTACTATGTCTAGCAGATTGAGCGACCAAATAGAGGCTCTCTAAACATCGTTAGTAAGTACAAAATTTAACTATAAAATCGTTTAAATTTTGTTTATTGTCGCTAATTTCATTGATACTATATTCGAGAACGTGATCTCTCGCTATTTCAAATATAACAAACCCAGCATTATGACAGGAGCAATGGAATTGTTTCTTTAAACTGAAGGCCGAATCGAAAGAAAATAGATGCTGAAATGTTAAGATCTCTCTGTCCTAGTTACAAGAATCACTCAACAATATGCAAACACAACGGTATGTAAATACCTTACAGATGATATAAATATATATATAATTAGTATTGACAAGGGACTGCAGGTTTCGCCCTTCTTTTGAAGTCTTAGTGAACACGAACTACGGACTCTACAATAAATTTGACTCGGACTCCTAGTGTTGAGTATTTTTTTGTTATTCTATTCTTAAATTTAAAAAAAAAATTGAATATATTAAAAATAATCTCAACTGAAAACACACACACAAACATGCGTACATACACTCATAGATAGATAGATAGATAGATGTTATTGTAAGGATAATTTTTTTTAACAAGATTCACGGAAGAGTTAAATGTAGTTTTCACATAGTACCTAAAATACAAAACTAAAGAAAGTGAAGCACAGGTGATATCTGCAATATATATATATATATATATATATATATTATATACTCACTTCTCTCGCACCGATCATTATCTTCTTCTGGCGATTAAACATGGTTGTCTGTCTAATTGAGCATTTAATCCCAGAATTTAACGATGGCTGTGAGTAATTATGTAAGAGCCTGAGTGCTGCTCTTGTGGTAGTTCAAACTGGAGAATGTGGTGCTTGCTAGTCGACGTAGCGATGGCGATGGTGTTACGACTGTTGTATTTATTGGTGTTGGCGATAGTGGATGCTTAAATACATCAAGTGGAGATACAGAGACGTAGCCGTGGTTGGAGGTGAGACGTACATGGCTCAGAGCTTGCCGGTGTGTGAAATGAACGAGTAGTAGTAGTAATAGTAGTAGTTTCTATTTCTGTTACGATAAATAGGCGTAGGCGCGGTAAGAAGTTTGCTTTCCAACCACGTAGTTCTGAGTTCAGTCCCACTGTGAGGCACTTTGGGCAAGTGTCTTCCACTATAGCCTCTGGCTGACCAAAGCCGTGTGAGTAGATTTGGTAGACGGAAACTGAAACAAGCCTGTCATGTGTGTGTGAGTGTACGTCGGTGTTTGTGTTTATCCTCCACTGCCGCTTGACAACTGTTAGTGGTGTGTTTACGTTTCTGTAATCTAGCAGTTCGGCAAAAGAAACCAATAGAATAAGTACCGGGATCGATTTGTTCAGCTAAAATTCATGGCGGTGCCCCAGCATGGCCACAGTCTAATGACTAGAACAAGTAAAAGAAAACATTGACGGAGAGAAATGTTTTTCACCAGATGATTTGATTTATTCATAAAAATTTGACATTTTACTGAATGATATACGGTAAGTTACTGGGGCTGTTTGGACCCCATGGAAATCTCGAAGCGATTTCCCTTTAATTTATCCACACCCACTGCAGGATATGGGTTCTGTACAGTACGAAGGAAACACTTGCCATTTATATAGTGCTCCCACTACAAACAACAGTGAACTCTGCCAGGGAAAGAACAGGAAAAGAAACTGATCAGAGCAGAGAGAAGTGCTTACAAAGAAAAGGACTTCTTGGGTGGAGAATAGAAAGTGAAACAGCTGGACAGACAAGAAAAGGAATGTTTATAAACTCAATTATTTCATAATGTACAATGTTATTATATAAACATACAAGTATTGAGTATAGTATGATGTTGTACAGGGTACATGGCTATTGTATATAAGGTGCTACTGCTATTGTATTTTTTATGGTAACAAGAAACCTTATTGAGGCCTGATCTTCAAACCTTGTTTTACCCACAGTAGATTTCAGCCTCGTTTCCTTGTTATTAACAACATTTTTTTCTGCCACAGAAACAAATTTTGCTTGGCATTTCATGAGCTGTCTTATTAAATCATCTGCTTAACCCCACAAGCTTTCTGACACACACAACCACAGAGACTATGAGAGCCTAACTTCATCATTTTATCACAAAGCCATAAGGTCTTTGCTGTCACCACCAATATGACAAACAAGGCCACCTTCCCCTCATCACACTCTTCAGGATCACTACTACAACTAACTGGTTAACCTACCTGTCATAAACAACCATACAAATATTTATAACAATCATTTTTTTGTATTCTTCTCACAGCATATACACTTTTGAGTCAGTAATAATCCTAATATTAAATTTTGCAAACATTGGTGCACACATAGCTGTGAAGTAAGAAGCTTGCTTCTCAATCACATGGTTCCAAGTTCTGCCCCACAACATGGCACTTTGAATGTCGCCTACTACAGCCTCAGGCTGACCAAAGACTTGTGAGTACTAGTCAAGTGGCGGTGGTGTCAAATACAGATACACATATATACGAGGGGCTTCTTTCAGCTTCCATCTACGAAATCCACTCTCACAAGGATTTGGTCTGCCTGGAGGACATACTATCAGACAGTACCCCAATGTACCATACCATACAGTGGGACTGAACCCAGCACCATGTACTGGGAAGCGAACTCCTTACAACAGTCACATTTGTGTGTGTATGTGTGTCCTTGTCTTAACAAGTGTGATAGTTTGTAAATGACTGTTAGTCATACGTCACTGTAATTCCTTTCCAATGTTCTGTGAAAACATGTCCGACCGTGAGGCAATATTACTTTGGTTCATAACAAGTGAAGATTGATGATAGAAAGGACATCTAGCTATGGAAAAATCAGCCTCAATAAATTTCACTCAATCCATGCAAGCATGACAAAGTGAACATTAACTCTTTAACATTCAGATTACTCAGTCAAATGTAATGCTTATTTATTCAGTTGATAGCACTCAGTCATGCATTACTTTGTAGCTTTGAGATTTCAATGACATCATTGTTTATTTTAAGAATAACATTGCAGGGTAAGTGTGAGAGGCCAGATCTGGCCAATTTGAAGATAAAACAGGCAGATTATTTTGGCTGGATATGGCGAGCTTAAATGCTAAAGGGTTAAAATGATGATGACCCTGGCAGAATGAACAGTAAAGTTGACCTCAGAACAAAGCCATAACCAATTACTAATAGTCCAATTAGTACAAGACTAATTAATTAACCCTTTCTACTAAGGGCACAAGGCCAGAAATTTTGGGGGAGGGGACTAGTCAATTACACTGACCCCAGTGTTTCACTGGTACTTATTTATCAACCCTGAAATGATGAAAGGCAAAGTTAACCTTGGCGGAATTTGAACTCAAAATGTAAAGACATACAAAATGCATCTTGCCCAGCATGCTAATGATTCTGCCAGCTCGCTGCCTTAAGAAGACTAATTAATTAACGAAATGACAAAATGTTATGTAACATTTGTATCAAATACATTATTACACAGTACAGACGTCATAATTTGGAAACTGTTGGTTTTGAAAAAATTCCAGGTTGGAGGTGTCTGAACATGGGGAAACGTTACCTTGCTTGGAAACAGGTGAGGGCTGGCGACAGGAAGAGCATCCAGCTGTAGAAAATCTGCCTCAGTGAATTCCCATTTGATCCAATACAAGCATAGAAAAGATGCTAAAATAATGATGATGATGATGACATATTGCTAACAGAAAAAGAAACAAAAACACAGAGAGAGACTTTGTTACAAATAACTTTTTGAATGGCTCTAATTAGATAGTCTTGGGTTCAAGCCCTCTGTGTGACACCTTTGGCAAGTGAGTTCTAGTATATCCTTGGGCTAACCAAAGCCTTGTGAGTGAATTTGGTAAATAAAAACTAAAGAAAGTCCATTGTACATGTTGAAACAGGTGAAAAGTTAAGAAAACCATTGAAGCATGGAGCATTGAATTAGAAAATGCTGTGGTTTATTTATCCCTTTGGCATTAAACTGACCATATCCAGCCCTATCTTATGTCCAAAATGATCAGATTCTAAAAATAAACAATTATATCAGTGAAATCTTAAAACTGAGATAATGTATGATTAAATCAAAACAATGTGAATAAATAAGCATTACATTTGAGAGAATCTGAATGCTAAAAGGCCAAAGGTAAGATGCAGGTAGGCATGGGTGTTTTTGGCTAATTGATTAATGAACAAACTAAGGTATTCAAACTGGGCATTGTCTAGAATATGAGTGTAAGTATTCACATGGATGGTTGGTTGGTCCTTATCTAATTAATTAAAAATCAAAATGTACAGGGCACAACAGAAAAGCCTCTCATATCTTATACAGCCATTAGTGTGGTACTAGTAAAGTTAGGCAGGTCACAAATTTAAAAGGCAAAGAACTCCCCCAAAACAGTAATGTGTAATTGTCATCATCATCACCATTTAACATCTGATTTCCATGTTGGCATGGGTTGGACTGTTTGATAGGAGCTAGCAAGCTGGAGAGCTACACCAGGCTTCAATTGTCTGTATTGGCATAGTTTCTATGGCTGGATGCCCTTCCTAACACCAGCTACTTTACAGAGTGTACTGGGTGCTTTGTACGAGGCACTAGCACCCACAAGTTCACAAGACAAGAACTTCTCAGCTTAGAGAAGGAGTGTAACCCTGAAACAAAAACAGAATAGACCAGTTGAATCCTAATGTGACCACCTTGAAGTTTAATATATTTACAAAGAAAAAATACAAATACAAAAATATGTAAATTGAATAGTTTTTATTAGTTATTGTCACAGATTGAAATAGCTTAGATGATATACTGAGAATTGGTCAAACTACTGAGACTTAGAAAACCGATGATCCAAACACCATACCTCAGTCTGGTACAAAACACACAGGACAGAGAAACATAATGATGTTTATCAAAGGGACTACTGAGTGATAATAATATGAACATGTTACCTTTTCTCCATTGTCCAATTAATTTCTGTGTAAGTACAGATTCTGGAGCTGGGTACAGCAGAGATGGACCAGATCAACTTGGTTGGAATACAATAATTCCCATTCCTCTGCACCTACCACCAATGGTATCATGTAACTTTGCACAATGCTGAAGGTTAACAAAGACACAGAAGCTACAGTTGTTTTTGTGGGTATGTGTGTTTTTATGAGTAGGAAAGATAACATTTATTAAAACTGAGTTATAGCAGTGTTCTGGAATGTTGCAGATGTGTCTGAGAGTTCTACCAGATTTTTCTCAAGGTTGGGGCTTGCAGTTCCTGTGAATTGATTTGAATATTTCTGCTAAAATTTCTCAAAAAAATCACACGTATTGGATCTTATACAGTACTATGTGTGTGTCTGATAATCATCCCTAAACCAGAAGCCAATGAGACCTACAGGTAAGGAATTGAAACCATTAATTTCTCTATGCTGGGCTGAACTGAATAGTAAAATCCTAAGTTATGATAAGTGTATTTATGATATATGATGTATCATAGTCATATCACATAGAATATACAATGAAATGCAGGTATGGCTGTGTAGTTTAGAAGCTTGCTTCCCAACCACATGGTTTTGGGTTCAGTCCCACTGTATGGCACCTTGGACACGTGTCTTCTACTATAGCTCCAGGCCGATAAAAGCCCTCTGAGTGGATTTGGTAGATGGAAACTGAAGGAAGCCCATCTTGTGTGTGTGAGTATCATTGTTTCCCTGTCTTGAAATTACGTGATAGTTGAAAATGAGCCTCATTATCATCATCACACAAGCAATTTTGTTCATTTCCAAACTGTTACGAAAACATGTCTGGCCATAAAGAAATTATCTTACTTGGAAACAAGTAATGGTGGGTGGCAGAAAGAGCATCCAGCTGTAGAAAATCTGTCTCAACAGATTCCATCTAACCCATGCAAGCATAGAAAAGTGGATGTTGAAAAAGATAATACATCATTTCACCAATCCAACTTCGATTCCACTCTACATAACCTAAGATTAATCCAATTGTGAATGAAATTTGGTCAGGGAAACTGTGTGGAATCTTATTGGACTTTTTACCTGTTCCTGGTTGGTGGATGACCCAGTCGGTTACTTGCTTCAACACCATCACATCATGCTTGGTGTTTCAATGGAGGACATTCTGTTGCAGACATTTAGACCAAGACTCCAAACAAAGGATCCACTGTAGCAATCTTATGATTTACGGTTCCTTCCGCTGTATGGAGCCTGACCCTCCTCCTTATTCTGGTTAAACCAAATGAATACACACACACAAACACACTCATACTGTTGTAGGACAGTGAAATATTGATTGCTATCAGTAATTTGATAGTTCCATCTTCTGTTGGATTGTCAAGAGATTAATATCCCAACATGTGTCAGTTGTTGATTGTAGATTACATACTACTGAAGGCGTCCATTTCTGAAAGCACAAAGAGAAAAGATGATGTTTAAATAATTAGTCACACATTCATGTACATATCTGTATTAGAGAATATGTGTGTACATACACATACAGAGTGTACCAAGTCTTTGTGAACACTATATTTTAGTGGGTCATAAATGGGTAGACAATCTAACATCATGTAACAAAATATGCACCAAATTTTAATGTTCTCATTTCTCTCTCAGATACACAAACAAAATCAACATGGCAGATTCCAGCCTGACAAGAAACGATAAGACAGGCTGTACTTGTGGTTCCATCCACCAGCCAAAGTAATTCAGAGTTTATTAGCTTCTTGAACACAGTCAGATTATGTTGAAGGTCAGGAAAGATCTGGAGGCTTTTGGCAGCTCATACCAACTGCAGCCAAGATGCAAGAAACATTCTCCCTGGTTAGGCACAATCAAGATGGGTCAAGTTCCTTCAAGACATCGTCAATGAGAATCTCAGGAAGTTGAAGAGGGCCATTTCCAAGTAGCTCAAGGTAACAGAGCCCACTGTCAGATATGTGATGCATGAGTAGATCGAGTATTAAGTCCTAAATAACAAAAGGGAGAACAGTTTAAGTCCTGCAAGATCAAGAGAATTATGTGATCTGGTCGAAGCGTTTGCTAAACAACATAAGAACAGCTGAAGGCTGCCATTATAGACACAATGGGCAACAGGAATTAGAATCACTATTCTGGCACAGAGTCACATCAAGATTGAGGATGGTTTTACTGAATAACTTTTGTTTTTTAAATACCAAGGGGAAGTGTACTTTTCTTCAGTTTTTTCCCCACCGAATTACTTGGTGTACACACACACACACTCAATAGTGTGAAATGCAGTTAAGCAAAAGAAAATATTCAATACTGATAGGTAGACTGATTATCATAGATATATGCACATGCACATACATTATGCCCTCTCGCCTCTCTGACACTCTCTCTCTTGTAGAACTCACCTACTTGTGCAATTATCTCTTGGTTACACTGTCCTCAATGAGCAGAGATAACATAGTCAAGACTCTCTAGATTTGTGGGACACAAAGCAACTAGTTGTGTTGATGGCATGATAAAATGCATATGGTAAACTCTAAGTGATTGGCAAATGGATTGAGGAATTATACAGAGTCAAGTGGACCCCTTTAGTTTGGCTAAGAGCATAATATAAGTAATGTCTCTAGTGCTGGTGCCATAAAAAAATAAGTATACTCTGTAAAGAGGCAGATATTCAGAAAAGTATCCAGGTATATAGAAACCATGCTAAAAAGGGGATGTGTTGAGATGTGCCACCTAAGAAAGTACTAACATGAAATAAGAACTGGCTTGGACCAAGGACAACCCATCCAGCAGATCTTAGCTTACTTTTCTTGAACCTCAGAGTGACCCACATGAGATTGATATATAATCTCATTATTCAGGCATTGTGATAGGAGAGAGGCACTAATGGCAGCTATTTCTCATAGGTTATGAAATCATGTAGAAACTTCCCCTTTGGCTTGATGTTAATTGGTAGTGAGACACAAGTTGTTCAATGTGGAAGATTTGTAGTCTCCACAGAATTGCTGACATTCAAAGACCTATGCCTTAAGCACAAAACTAAACTAACATTACATATTCAGTAAACCGCATCCATTTCTCTCTCTCGTCTCAACAGATCTTCCACAGCCAATACTCCATGTTCAAGCAGATCATACTCACCCCATTCCTCCACATTGAACGACTCGTGTCTCACTACCATGTAGCATCAAGCTAACAAGGAAGTTTCTACATGATCTCTTAACCTACAGGAAATAGCAGCCATATCTCCCTCAAATCACACCACATTTGGATAATGTAGTTGTACTTGCTCTCTCTCTCTCTCTCCTTCACCTGCAATTACTGCCTATCTCCCATCACAATGCCTGAATGAGGGATTACACCAGAACTCTTCATATCCAATGCATCTCACCGTTTACCTCACTCAGCTGCTTGCCATCACATCTTCTCTCACCCAAATTACTCTTTTACTGGCATTCAACTTTCTATCACTTGCGCACATTCTCTCTCTCTCTCTTACTACTAATCATGTAGTTGCCATTACACACCTCATTATTCCTCTAGCACTATCTCTCCCATTTGTCCCTTCCACTTTAAATCATCTTTTGTAATTGCCTTATTTTTTCTATCCATTCTCTTGGTCATGTTGTCCTGGATAAATGAAGACAAAATTAAGCAGCAAAGACACTTTTGTCTAACAAAGCAACCTCATGTGCTGGTGCCACATTAAAATGCACCCAGTAACTCTGTACAGTGGTTGGTTACAACAGATACCAATGGATAATTTAGAGAAGCCTTTAGTCTTACTGAGGACATGATATCCCTTCTAATGCTGGTGCCACATAAAAATGCACTCAGTACACTCTACAAAATGGTTGATATTAGACAGAGAATCATCCAGAGACTATCATCATCATCATCATTTTAATGTCCACCTTTCCATGCTTGCTTGGGTTAAAATTCGAGACAGATTTTCTATAGTCAGATGCCCTTCTAGCCACTAACCTCAACCTCTTTCCAAGCAAGGAAATCTTTGTTGTTAGACAAGCAGAACATTGGAAATGAATGACTCTGCTTCTATGACAGAGACACATTTACAACTAACACATGATGTCAAGACAAGGAGACATACACATGCAAGCTTTCTTCCAGTTTCCACTCACCAAATCTACTGCAAGGCTTTGATAGACCTAGGACTATAGTAGAAGACACTTCCCCAAATGTGCCATGTAGTGGGATTGAACCCAAAACCATGTGGTTGGGAAACAAGCCTCTTAACCACACAGCCACATCTGCACCTAAACCCTCCCAAAATAAAATGTACAAAACAAGAGGTCATCCCTCGACCACACCTAAAAGGACAACAAGATTGAATAAGAACTTTCACAGATCATGATATCCTGCTGAATCAATGGAAAGTAGATATAAGCTAATAATTATGATGATGGTCATGGGAAGAAGGTCTTTGATCAAAGTTAGCCTAGGTTTACTTCATATAGTCAACCTCTTACAGAGAACACACTTTAAGGTCAAAACAAAATAACTCTAGAAACTTCGATCCATTCCTTACTCTACTAGATCATCATTACAATCACCCCCAACATTAATAACAATGTCAGTGATTTATTCTCTAAAATACACTAATATTTCATACCTACTCCTATACAATACTGCACTCGAGTCAATGATTTTTAATCACTACTTTGATAAGTAAAGTGAAGTGTATGCTTCGCTGAAGAGATCTAACAAGACCAGAACATGTTCAGAGTGGTCTACCACACTTGTCAAAATTCAAATATTGTTTATCATTGAATTAATACTGTCATTTCCTTATGACTTTCTCACAACATGATTATTTCTGATCACTTTTTTGAATAAGTTAACATTTGGTAGAGCTGAGAAGGACATCACACTCATAGAAACCATGCTAAAACAAACAATGGACCCTGGTGCAGCTCTCCAACTTGCCCACTCCAGTCAAACCGTACAATTCATGCCAGCAAGGAAAACGGACATTAAATGATGATAATGATGTTACAATGAGTTCAAATCATGATGAGAACAACTTTGTCTTTCAGTTTCTGAACTTGATTAAAAGAAGTACCAATCCAAGACAGTAGAATGAAGGAACTGTAAGGATGTTGTACCAGATATCTTGTAGTATTTGTTTTGGCTCTGAGTTTCGAGTTCAAATTTCACTTTGGCCTAGATGGGAACATATTTAACTCACCACCTGGTTTCACACCACCATGAGGAAACTTACAAGTTATAAGCACTATGTTGTTACTCATTGCAGTTCCTGGACTAGTTACGTTTAATAAAAAAATAACTTATTTACCTCAGTTTCAACACCATCTCCTTCAAAACAGTCACCTTGCGCAGCGATACATCGGTTCGAGCATTCCTGCCACTTTTGGAATCTGGTCTGGAAAGCATTTTCCTCAAGCAAACCGAAGACCCTCTGCAATTCGCTCTGGATCTTGACAACAGTGTCAAAATGACAACCATTGAGCTGCATTTTTATCTTGGGGAAGAGGTGGAAGTCTGCAGGTGCTAAATCTGGCGAATAGGCTAGGTGTGGAAATGATACCATCTTGGTTTTGGCGAGAAACTCACAGTGAGGAGAGCTCAACGAAAGGGTGTGTTGTCATTGTAAAGAATACAACACTCAATTGACGATCTGGCCTTGGGGGGAAAATTCTTAATGCACTTTGGATGAACGAAAAAAATGACAAGCATGCTCTTGATTGAGCTGCAAGCCCTGTCATGCCTTCTTCGGTTGTGGAGATGAAGGCCTCTTACATTGCAATGACTGCTGCTTCCTCCCAGGGTCACACCCGTAGACCCAACTCTCATCACCGGTGATAATCCTTGGTATGAAGGACGGGTCATCAGCGGCACACTGACAGAGATCTCGATAGACTTTGATGGGATGTCCATGACAAAATCTCAGACTACAGCATACACATGATTGCAAAAACACAAATTTTACAATTTGCAAAGTAAACACAGCAATGGCACTCGGCACACTGCCTCATGAAGGTCACTGCTCGCTCTCACTGAGCATGCAATCGTGTGCTGTCACCTGTTGGTGTGCTACTGAGCTAGTTCAGGAACTTTTTAATACCATCTCGTATGTACAGTTGACTGTTGTGGGCAATAGAAAGGAGTGCTATCAGCAGGATGAAAGTTGCAATGAATATGGCATTGAATTTAGTGTGAAGGTAGGAGTTCACCCGGGTTTGGTTCTTAGGCCCCTTTTATTTACCATAGTTCTCCAAACCATGACAAGGGAGATTAAGATGGGTTGCCTGTGGGAGCTCCTCTATACTGATGACCTTGTTCTTATAGATGAATCTTTCATAGAACTAGAAAAGCACTCAGAGAGCGCAGACCTCCACACAGCAGCTCATTTCCACCCATATACACGCAGGCTGAAAAATCGCCCAATTTCCCAAACCAATGCCAGCAAAAACATAACCTCCTTGGCAGGGGGTAAACCCCCCCCCTTTAAAAACAGGGATCATCCAAAGCAGTTCACAACCACCAACATCATCAGCAGCATTGTCATTGCTTCCAGTTCAACCACATACACCACTATCAATGTTATGACTGTTACAGTCACTTTCACCACCACAATCAGTGTAACCATTACAAGACCACCATCACACAACACCACTGTTCCTGTCGCCATTATAACCACTGATACTATTTTATCCTCCTCCCATACTTATCTCGACCATCATCATCATCAACACTGTCTCTAAACAGCAACGCCACCATAGGTTATGTGGAAACGATGAACGTGCTTTCAAGGGAGATAATCAAAGAACGTAAAATTGTAAAGTAAATATAGCAAATGAAAAATCCTTCAAGAATCCATAAAAACTCCCGGATCACTACCAAATTTTCACCATCTGTCCCTTGTGTCATTACCAACTTTTCCTGCAAGTTTTATCAAATACCATTCACAACTTTTTGGATTATTTTGCACACAGATGGACAAATCAACGCTGATGAAAACATAACCTCCTTCCTTGGCGGAGGTAATTAAAGAAGAAATTTAAGGCGTGGAAGTAAAGCCTGGAATAAATGAGCTTTGTGACCAACAAAAGGCTTCTCCTCACAGTAAAATACAGATTGTATGAAGGTTATACGCTGCAAAGCAGCGAAACATGGGCTGTGACTGCAGAGAACATGCTTCAAAGAAATGAAGCTAGCATGCTCCCCACTGGATGTGCATTTTTAACAAAGTGTGAGTTGAGAGTAAAACCAGGTATGAGAGGCATCAGATGTAGTGAGCAAGAAATGATATGGATGATAACAGCTACATAATGAAGCAATGATTGCAAGTGGTGAAAAATGACCTCCAGGTGTTGAGCCTCACAGAGGAGATGACAAAGGACTGAGACAATTGGGATTTGTTGTGCTTGAGAAAACCCATCCAAGTAAAATTGAGGCCCTAAAGGTATGCCAATGCACCTGTACACAATCTATCCCCAACAACTCATCTTCCTAACACCCGCTTATTCCACCTGCGTTCACCATTCACTGCATGCCCCTCTCCCACTCCCAAAATGTATGTTCCTAACACCCCCTTCCCTCCACCTGTATTCACTCACTGCATACCTCTTCCCCACCATCTCCCACTTTCCTTTCTCTTGCTCACCTTATCCAATCGCTTAAACCACTTCACTTTTATACACCTCCCTGAAACATGAGGGTAGACTCCTACAACAAGACACCTGTTTCTGTCTCTCTATCATACTCATCACCTCGCACAAAGTCACCTCCTCCAATACTAGAACCCCTACTTAGCTAAGGAGTCAAGTCTTGCAAGTTACTTGCTGGCCTCACTGGTACTACAAGAAAATGCACCCAGTACACTCTGTAAAATGGTTAGTTTTAGGAAGGACATCCAGCCATAGAAACTATGCCAAAACAGACAGTAGAGCATTACACAGTCTACTGGCTTGCCAGCTCTCATCAAACTGTCCAATCCATGCCAGCATGGAAGGAGAACATTAAATGATTCACTTAGCATTCAATGCAGGGATTCATTCAGGCAATATGTCTCCTCTTTCGTTATATTACAGAGAAAGACCAAATCTTTGGTGGGACTTCAACAGATTTCTGGTACCCACCGATATATACTACTGGCTACATCAAGCTCATTAAGAACATTGATAATTATAAAAACAAACAAGATCACATTAAATAGAAACAAAATTTTCCCAGTGTTTTTAAGAGAGAATTTGTCATTTTATTGTTATTCTCTAATTTGTATTTCAATATAAAAGAAAAGTAAACAAATATCTCAGTTGGAAAAAAAAAAACGAACAAACAAAAACTATGAAATGGTGAAAGAAAGGAAGAAATCTGTCAATGAGTTTTGGTAAGAATACTGCGAATTAACTTCACCCCCCCTCACCCACCAAAATGAAGAATGTAAAATGAGAATCCACCGTCGGATGGTGCAATGACGATGGCATTGATGCTGCTTACCATTCCATCTGGCAGCAAAGTTGTGCAGAATTTGATGGTTTATTTTGTAAGTTTTACTGAAATGCACCAAATTTCTTTCATCATATTTTTACTGTCTTCTTTCTTGTCCTACTTCTTAGCAAATGTGATTTTCATTGCATTGTTTGGTGTAATCTTGAAGCCTTGAAGTGCATCCTTTGCCGCACCAGCTTGCATTTCATTTTCAAATTCAACAAATGCAATATCATGCCGACCAGGCACCAAACGGACCTCTTTGAAACCAGGAAATCTAAAAGGAGAAAGGAAAAAAAAAATCCATAAAAAAATCACTAGATGACATAGCTACTGGTGTATTTCTGATAGATTTCCTTCAGTAAAATAAATAAATAAATAAATAAAATTCTAAAAAAAAAAAAAAAAGCATGGTTTGGTAAGCCACAAAACACTTGCTAATTTCACATTGATGCCACAGTAGTACCTACTTACAGTAGCACAGACTGAGCTGTCAACAGTTAAGTGTCTTGGTCATTTGTTGTTGGCACTCCGTCGAGGGTTCCAGTTGATCCGATCAACTGGAACAGCCAGCCCGTGAAATTAATGTGCAAGTGGCTGAGCACTTCACAGGCACGTGTACCCTTAACGTAGTTCTTGGGGATATTCAGCGCGACACAGTGTGTAAGAGAAAGTTGTGGTGAAAGAGTACAGCAGGGTTCGCCACCATCCCCTGCCAGAGCCTTGTAGAGCTTTAGGTGTTTTCGCTCAATAAACACTCACAACGCCCAGTCTGGGAATCGAAACCGCGAGTCCGCTGCCCTAACCACTAGGCCATTGCGCTTCCACTTCTTGGTCATACATACAGTGCAATGAGCTACACCACACTGTGGTAACTATTTACAGCTAGGTGGACTCTGGACAGTGCATTTAGCTGTGTCAATCTTGGTCATTGACACAGTATTGTAAAGTATACCATACTGTGGTATTTACTTATAGTAAAGTTCATTGGGTTGATGACATTACAGTCATAAATACAGTACAGTTACACTCCACTGGTACCCGCTAACAGCTAAGTGGACTGGACTGTTGACAGTTAAGTGCCATTTCTACGGAAATAACAGAACATGAACAACTAATCTAGTCGTCCATCTATTATCCAATCCAGTGACCCTCACCTACCTCTTGTCATAGGACACAGAGCTACAACTAAGTGGACTGGATTGTTGACAGTTAAGTGCCATTTCCAGAGCAATAACAGGACATGAACAACTAATTAAATCTAATTGCCTGTCCATTATCCAATCTGGTGATCTCTTGTCATAAATACACAAGTCAAATGCTTCCAATGTGAAACTAAGACTTACTGATTGAACAACATTGACAACATCATTTCTGTGGTTTCCTCAGGAAGGTTGGTTAAGAACAGAATTTGGTTAGGAGGCTGTTCTGGAATGGTATTTGGCGCTGCCATATTTGTAGAATCTGCAATAGAAAATGGGGTGAATTAGTTACTAAACACAGTTACATGGGACTTTAGAGATAAAGACAAATACAGTAACAATAACGGGGGATTCTTGTAGAAACTACTGAAATATTCCATTTACTTCCACCAGACTAAGTTGTGGCTGTTTGGCTTGAACTTGTTGTTGTTGGCACTCCGCCGCTTACGACGTCGAGGGTTCCAGTTGATCTGATCAACAGAACAGCCTGCTCGTGAAATTAACGTGC
>NC_068995.1:44469270-44478870 GCF_001194135.2 Octopus bimaculoides | reverse complement strand
AGTTGATCTGATCAACAGAACAGCCTGCTCGTGAAATTAACGTGCAAGTGGCTGAGCACTCCACAGACATGTGTGCCCTTAACGTAGTTTTCGGGGATATTCAGCGCGACAAGGCTGGCCCTTTGAATTACAGGCACAACAGAAACAGGAAGAGAGAGTGAGAGAAAGTTGTGGTGAAAGAGTATAGCAGGGTTGGCTACCATCCCCTACCGGAGCCTCGTGGAGCTTTAGGTGTTTTCGCTCAATAAACACTCACAACGCCCGGTCTGGGAATCGAAAGCACGATCCTATGACCATGAGTCCACTGCCCTAACCACTGGACCATTGCGCCTCCACAGGCTTGAGCTTAACTATGAATGAGCAGACATGACCAAAGATGTTCTAGTCATGACCAACCATTTACCATATTCCTGTTGAAATATATTGGGTAGTCCACACTACTCTGTAAGGAGCATAGGGACAGTTTCCTGGTTTTTCTGGTGTATACACTCCTCTGTGGACAGGGTGCTGGTCTATCACAGGACTACTCGATTTTACCAGTTGAGTGGAAAGGAGCAACAAGGAACGAAGTGTTTTGCTCAAAAACACAACACAATGCCCAGTCCAGGAATTGAAACCACAATCTTACAATCAGGAGTCCAACACCCTAACCACTAAGCCATGTGCCTTCACATTGTTTAAATCAATTTTTCTATTTGCTTATGCCACAAATAAATAATGGATCAACCAATTAGGAACTGTCTTACTGATTCATGATTCCCTTTTTTTTTTTTTAAACTACTTTTGAGACACTTCCAATGGCGATGGGCCTCCTATATCAGACTGCAGTAATATCTTAAGTCATACCAATGTTAAAAAAAACAGAAGTGGAGCCTGTACTGAAGCTCAAACTGTTGAGATGAATCAGTGCAGTGGGACCCCCATCTTGTCTTAGATGTAATAAACAAAATCTCATTAGAAATATCCTCTCACCCCTCCATCTACTTTGTCATGCTTGCATGGGTCAGGGTGAATTCCTTGAGCCAGATTTTTTTTTTATGGTTGGATGCCCTTCTTGTTACCAACCCTCACTGGTTTCCATGCAAGGTAATATTTCCCCATGACCAGACATGGAAGACTGGAAGCAAACGACATCACTTGTATGATGGTGATGCACACTTACAACCATCACAGGGTGTTGAGACATGAATATAAACACACACACACACACACACATACCAGGCTTCTTTCAGTTTCTACCTACCAAATCCACAAGGCTCCTAAGGGTCTAGTTGAAGATATTTGCCTAAGGTGTTACAAAATGAGACCGAGTCCAAAACCAAATGGTTAGGAAGCAAGCTTCTTAACCACAAAGAGATGTCCACTCCTGCCAGCACTGGTCAACAGCCATTACTCGGTCAATGGTCCCTTTATTGTTTTAATTGAAAATTCCAAACAAGGCAAGAAGCCACTCAATGTAAGGGACTATGAAGACGGAGAAATTAAGACGAAAGGAATGAATTTACTTTAGACTTGAAAAGAGTTTAGGTCATAAAAACGGGGGAAAATAACGAGATGGAAGTTTGAGAAAAAACTAAAAGCTATGACCACAGAAACACTTCCTTATTCATGGAAGCACAACAGCATTTGAATGAAGACACTGAGTTCCAAGTATTGATAATGATGATGATGATTATACAGTATGAATGATAAACAATCACTTACTTTGAACAACTGGCTGCTGTAATTGTTGTAGTACAGGTTGTTGAGGAACTGGTTGACCAGCCATTGCTGAAATGGGTTGGATAGGAGGTGGTACTACACCAGCTGCCTGGGCCCTGGAACATAAACATAGCTTATAATATCAGATCAATAAAAAAATTAAAAAAAGACATAAAAAGCTGTTTTTAATCAAAACATTTGACAACTTCACTTCAATTTTTGTTCAAGCCCAAGTCAATCTTAACCCAGCAGGCCCTTTAAATCAAAGGCGTCCCACCCATGACAATCCCATGTGATTTTTTCTTTAAAACTGCAAGGTGTGATTAGAAGCAGAATTGGTTGAAACTATTAGTAGATCAAGGAACCATTAAGAGGTTTCTATGTTGGGTTATTACTTGGTTTATACTGTGAGCTATAACAGCAGTACAAAAAACAAACTACACAATGGAATTGAACCAGGAACCATGTGGTTGTAAAGCAAAATTCTTAACCAAACTATAGTGTGATTAGAAGCAGAATAGCTTGCTACATTTAGCAGATCAAGCATTCATAAAGAGGTTCCATTGATAGTTTATTACTTGATCTATATTGTGGGCTTTAACAGCAGTAAAAAACCCCAAAAAAACCTGGAACTGCACAATGGAATTGAACCAGGAATCATGTGGCTGTGAAGCAAAATTCTTAACCATACAACTATGTGACGAATTTGGGTCTTTATACAGACTCAACAATTGCTTACAGCTGGAAGTATTTCTTATCCCTGGAGAGACAGGTCAGCCATCTTTGGACGCTTTAAGATACGATATAATATGAAGAAGTGTAACATAAAAAAATAAATAAATAAACAACCCCGACTCACTTAGCAGCAGCGGCAACAGCCTGTTGGGAAGCTCCCTTCTTGCGTTTCTTATTTTCTGGCTCATCATCTTTTTTCTTTTTTGGTCTTTCTGTATAGGTACCTTTCATCTTCGCAATGATATCAGAATCTTTCTTGGAATACTGTATTCTCTGGTAAAACAAATGAAAACATTAGCCATTTATTATTATTTTTCAAGTAAAAATACAAAATCAAGGATACATTCCAGTTTGAAAAGACAAGACTAAAGCTACATAATAGGGTCCTTAGCCCTTTTGCTAACATCATCATCATCATCATCATCATCGTTTAACGTCCGCTTTCCATGCTAGCATGGGTTGGACGATTTGACTGAGGACTGGTGAAACCGGATGGCAACACCAGGCTCCAGTCTGATTTGACAGAGTTTCTACAGCTGGATGCCCTTCCTAACGCCAAAGATGTGGTTGTAAAGCAAAATTCTAAACCAAACTATAGTGTGATTAGAAGCAGAATATTCTTGCAAAAACACAGTGAATGTATTTCAATTAATTTAGAAAAGAGATACAAATTTAGTGAAATAACTTTACCATTCTTAAGCTGATAGTTGGAAAATAAATGATTGTGGAATGGTTTTAATTCAGATCCTTTTAAATAGAAGTTGGGGTATCATCAAGTTCTTTTGGTATCAAAAGAATTAAAAAGAGGACAAATCCTGTATATTAAGGATTTCATAAAGAAAGGCAAAACAAAGATTTTGACCAGACAGTGTAATTCTATATGTGTATATTGATTTCAAAACTTGGCACAGGGCCAGTAATTTCAGGGGAGGGGCATAAGCTGATTATATCAACCCCTAAAGGATGAAAAGCAAAGTCGACATTGGTGGAAATTGAACTCAAAACATAAAGATGAATGAAATGCTGTTAAGTATTTCATCTGACATGTTAACAATTCTGCTAGCTCACTACCTCGTTTATATGTACATGTTGAAGGTACAGACATGGCTGTGTGGTTGAAAAGCTTGTTTCCCAAACATAAGTGGTCATAAGATGTCTTCTATTAGAGTCCCAGGCTGACCAAGGCCTTGTGGATAGATTTGGTACATAGAAACTGAAAGAAGCTGTCGTGTGTGTGTGTACCCCTTGGGTAGACATCCTATGATGATTGCAAATGAGTATCACTGTCATATGAGCCATGTTGTTCATATACTGTCCTCCATGGTGAAATATTACTTTGCTTAGGAACAGGGGAGGATTGGCAACAGGAAGGGGTATCTGGCTGCATAAAATCTACCTGACCCATGCAAGCTTAAAGAACCAGGCATTAATGATGATTAAGAATTGATAAAATCTAGCCACATGTAAGAAAGACACAAACACACATTAAGAAGACATG
Source organism: Octopus bimaculoides (assembly GCF_001194135.2). Lineage (NCBI taxonomy): Eukaryota > Metazoa > Mollusca > Cephalopoda > Octopoda > Octopodidae > Octopus > Octopus bimaculoides. The sequence continues at coordinate 44,474,936 of NC_068995.1, read as the reverse complement.
AAATGTTGATCTTACCATTGGTTTGTCATAGAACGGGAAGCCTTGCATTGACCGGAGAGCATTTGTGGCACTGTTGATGTCTTTAAAAATTACAAAAGCTTGTCCTCGACATTTCAAAGTTTTTAAGGCAACAATGTCAAGAATTTGGCCAAATTGTGAGAAAATTGCATATAAAGATTTCTTTAGTTCTGAAAAAAAAAAAATACAGAGTACAATCAGAGAATTATAGAAATATAAAAATATATTGGAGAATAGAAAAGATTGGATGTAGATCAAGAGTTAGCAGAAGTAAATTAAGGCTAACAAACATGACAAAGCAACGTAATGTAGAATCATTATTATCCAATGTCTTCCCTTCCATGCTGGCATGGGTTGGGCAGTGAGACAGGAGTAGGCAAGTGAGAAAACTTGTACCAATCTCTACTACCTGTTTTAGCATACACTTTCTACAGTTGGACGTTCTTCATGATGCCAACCACTTTACAGTGTACTGAATGCATTTTACATGGCACCCATGCCAACGTCGTCTCCTTCATTGGAAACGTGGGGCAAGCGAAAGCGAAACCGTCATGGCACCTGTGCCCAGCATCGCCTTCCTGGCTCCTGTGCAGGTGGCACGTAAAATACACCACTTTGAGCATGGCCGTTGCCAGTACCGCCTGACTGGCCTTCATGCCGGTGGCATGTAAAAGCACCCACTACACTCTCGGAGTGGTTGGCGTTAGGAAGGGCACCCAGCTGTAGAAACTCTGCCAAATCAGATTGCAGCCTGGTGTAGCCATCTGGTTTTACCAGTCCTCAGTCAAATCGTCCAACCCATGCTAGCATGGAAAGCGGACGTTAAACAACGATGATGATGATGGCATTGGCAGCAGTGACATCACCAAGTTACTTGCAAAACTTCTTGGGTAGCAGTATTGAAGGAGATGGCTTTGTGCCAGGCGATGAGGTTAATAGTATGAAGAGGGACAGAAATAAAGGTCTTGCAGTAGAGGAGATATGGGGCTACTCAGTTGGAGTGAGCAAAAGAAAGTGAAGATGTGATGGGGCTCCAAAAGAATTTATGAAACCCAAAATTCCAGGTTCTTACATTAAATACACTTCAAGAGTTGTAGTAATCCACATACTGGAATGTTATTACATAATGGGAACTTCTAATCACCACCCAAATTATTGGACCTGTAAAAGAAATCTAGTTTGTCTTTAGGTCCTTGTTAATCTGTTACCATCTGAATGATACTTCACTAAATTCCAAAGCAAAGCTAGTCGACTTACCATCTTTCTTAATACTTTCATTCAAATTGTTAATATAAATTGTGTGGTTTGGTCTGATGTCCATAGTGGTTGAAAATGGCTGGAAAAGAAATTTAAGAAATATTAGTAGAATTAATTACTAGAGAGTTTCAAGAAGTAGGGATTGTTGTTGACTGTAGAATATATGACATCGATTTCAAATTGTTAACTTAAAATTTCCTTTAAAAAAGCTTATTCAAACGCACAAGTGTATGAGCTCATGTATAAACTGTCTCAATGCAGGGTCCCCGGTTGATTAAAATTTCATAAGAATATCAGTGTTCCCCCTTGTATTACAACTGGGGATGGGAACAGACCTCAGTTTTATTTATTTAAAGAATTCTTCTCCCACCCCCTACTATTTTACCACTTTGTTTAGTGGGATACAAGGACCCCCCCCCCCAACAACATCCTCTGTGAATTCTTGAATCGAAAGAATACCGAAATAATTCTAAAACAATAGACTGTTTAAGGCATACGCAAATTTCGTATTTCTTTAAAAAAATTGAGTCTGACCCCCTCGTAACGTTAAGTCAATATTCCGGGACCCTTGTATGTTACTAGTTAGTTGCTCTTTTTCAATAAATATAAAATAACGGTTGTTTCAGACTTAGCTTATGTAAAACAATGAAATTATAGACGAGATATACGTAGATCTGCACAAAATTTAGGATATATAGGTACCACTAAAGAAGAATGGTCCCCAACGCGCACCCGCGCAAGCTATATAATTCCTAATTGTGGTATAGAGTTTTTGGCTGCTCTTTCTGGCGGGTTAGATGTCTTACTATAGGCATCTCTGTATTTTAAATTAATAATATATAGTCTATAGTAGTACCTATATTTATTTATTTATATATATATATATATATGCACATACACACACGTTGCAGATCATATAAAGCTTATATATATATATATATATATATATATATATATATATATATATATATATATGTATATATAAAGTGAAATCGACGCCATATCGAGGTAAATTCGGTTAATAGTTCAAAATTGCTGAATAAAATCTGATAAATGAATCAATACTCACCTTTTAACAGAAATATATGATGAACAACTGTACTTAGATATTCAAGTGTATATCAGCAACAATATGTGCTAAATAAATATATATATATATACATATATATATATATATATGTATGTATTATTCAACACACGGAAGAGCAAATACAAACAGCAGCTTTTCTCTCTGCCTCGTGGGTCATCCGTTCACTTCCTGTTTGGTAAAGTTTATTGATTTTTGATAAATTTATTTAATTACTACTATATTTTTATAACTCTTTATTCAAATGAAAGAAATATATTTAGAATTCGATTAAAAATATAACGAGTTTGATAATTGAAAAATTGGAAGGTGGCGGCGGACAACGAAGTCTCGTTACCGTGTGAGATCAGCCATTTTGAGCAAGGTTTGATGGACAAACTCGACTTCTGGTCACAAAATGGTGAGTCAAATTCTTGTCTTCTCTCTTATCTCTCTTTCTAAAATCAATTTTACACTGACACGCACCACCACCACTACATTCTATATTCATGTGAAACATATATTTTACCATCTAATCTGTGTCTTTATTAATTTAAAAGCTTCTATGTTCAATATATCGAGGTGGGTGTTTGCTATTTTGTAAACAATTTGTGGGTGGGTTAACCTATCATGTGATGATTTTGTTGGATATATTGAAATCGGGGATGAAACATGTAGCAACTGTCTCTCCCCTCTTTATGTTTCGCTAATATATTATCCACCATACACTATATCAACATATAGCTTCACTAATTTTATTACTTACTTCACCCTGATCCCCCTTCCTTTCACCTGACATAAGCCTGTTTTTTGTTTTTTTTTGTGTGGGTGGGTATCGTCATCTCAGTCGACCCTGGAGTATTACTGGTTCGTTGACGTCTCGACACTGAAGCGACAATGTAGGGTTTAACTTGATCTATACGTAATGTGAACCTTGACCAGTTTTGTAACTTACTAGAAAAATCATCAAATATAAAGTTTGAATGTATGTCACACCGTCTACAAACCTCTACATTCATACATACTCATACAATCTATATTCTTCTAAGACTAATTGATACAGACAAGGTTGGCTACTGTTTCAGTGTACATTATCTTGGATTTATAGTTTTTGTTTCTTCAAGGCTTCTAGACATCTAACAATCATAAGACCGAATTTTTACCATAACATATCAGCATACAATTGATTACATTTAAATTATGTTATGGTCATTAAGCTACATTGATGTTACTTAGGCTCTAGAATATTGCTTTAATCCAAACACCACGCTCTACTCCAAGTCAAAAATAGGTGTCTACACTTTGTTGGACACAGTGACCATTATAGCATTGGCTGAATCTGTGTTACAAACTGTATGATTTACTGGATTACGCCATATAAACGGTTAGTCTTTGGATATATATATATATAACATTCCGACAGAATGTCTCAAATTGGGAAGTACCAAGTCTCGATGAATAATGTTCTATATTTCTTCATTGCACAGACGTAATTTGTAAACGTGATTTGTACAACTAGCGAAGAAGCAGTCGTACATTCGAGGGAACTATTAAAAGATTATGACTTATCCGATGAAAGTAATTTGCTATCATTCATTTATCGATAGAGTCGTTGTTCTGAAGCTCGAGTGTCAGGTGGCGGTGGTGGAGACTTAGAAATACATCCGAGAATATTACTGCTATTTTAGACTCTCGGGAAGCAATTAACAAGGCTAACCGATGGCTTACACAACTGGTGGTTGTTTTATTCTATTTTATTTATTTTTTTCTGTCGAACTCTAACTCAAATTTACGAGGCACCGAACTAACCGACACACCCACCTCTTTCTCTCTCTCTCGCTCACACACACGCACGTCATGTCAATGTCTAATTAAGATACCCTCTATTAACAGTAACGATGCGATTGAAGTTTTCGTAGTTCAAAGAAGATAGTTTTATATAACATTTGTATAAAACTATACATAGAGAGAGAGAGAGACGTAATAGCATTAGAAGGAGGAGGCGAGACATGGTTATGTTGTGATATTCGTGCTTTTCCTCAGTGATGAAAAACACGATTTCTCTTACCTAAACCTGCCACTTATTTCAAGTTTATAATGGTAGTTGTAACGTCCGTAGGTGTTATTAAAATCCTTACACTTAACTAGACTTCAATGATGGAAAATGAAATCCTATGGCTTCTGTTCTGTTTAACCCTCCCCCAATCTATTTTATATGTATGTCACAGATAACGATCTCCGCCCTTTACTTTACAATAACGTTAAGTAACAATTAATTTGACTGAATTTAATTTTTTTTTTTTTTTTCTTTCTTCAATATTTGCTTACGTTCTGACTTGCTATCAACTGTCTTTCCTATATTCGCTCAAAGACAGATATTGTATAAACCTGTGTTACATCACTGCCAGCTCATTTTATCTACTCCATGGAAAGAGATAAGCAAAATCATCGATCCCCATTTCGATCCTAACTCAAGCTAGAGACATTTTAAATAAATCTCTCTGTTCTCTGGTTCTAAATTGGTTCGATATTTGTAACTAATATTGTTACAGAATCATTTCAGTGAAGTACGTTCCAACGTCATGTAGTAAAAAATTTCGACTTATACACACACAGCGGCAACATTTGTGACATTCTCTTCAACAGCTGTCGACTAGATACTATAATTTCGGCACCTTCGTACAATATCTTTCCAATTTTGCGTACTCTGGTAGTGGTCTTCCCGTTTTCGTAACTGCGAATAGCTATTACACGAACACACACACACACACACACACGTGTGTGTTGGTTAGTTCTGATTCCGTTCTAATTAACGCATGGTATTGTTTTGCCCCAGGTCAGATATATAATCAAATGCGTTCCAGCCATGGCCACTCCGAATTTTTTCCAGATTAATATTTCCTTTTAAGACGGAAGGATGGGAGATTTGGTTCCTATTTCTAGCGGCTCCAGCGACTTAGAGTCGTGCGCTGTTTATGTTCGTTCCCCGACACTGTGACCCCAAAGGAACGCCTACTTTTAATTAAATTCTTCAAACATTTGTTACATACTTCTTCAAATTCCGCTGTTCCTCCTCTCTCTGCCTGACTGTTCGTTTCTCTCTCTTTCTCTCATACACATCGCACACTACGAACTAAAGAACTCGAACCTGTGTTGTAGCCAACCTGCTAGAAATATCAGCCAAATCACACTTGTCTTAAAACAAGGTCATTATTAAACTGTGTGAGACGATGTGGTCGTGGTTGGGACGCCTTTGATCATAGATCTGCTTAGTGTATATGTGTATATATATATATATGTGTGTATATATATGTGTATATATATA
>NC_068995.1:44468058-44469170 GCF_001194135.2 Octopus bimaculoides | reverse complement strand
ATATACACACACACACACACATATATATATATGTATATATATATATATACTTATATATATATATTTAAGTATATATATATGTATATATATATGTATGAGTATATATATATATATATATATATATATACACATGTATGTAAATGTATATAAAATGTGTGTATATATGTATGTATGTATGTATGTGAGGGCCGATTTAAAATTAGCACTGCACCATGGTAACTGTCGCCGCTCGATTACGTAAAATAACATAGTGAATATTTTACCTAAGGATGATAACGTTACATGATAAATGTCGCACAGATCAACACAGCTTAACATCTGCTATTAAAGTCCATAATAAAGAAAAAACTAATTGGGATGAGAGGCAGACAGTCAGTTGAGGGAAGTGTAGTAAAGTAATGTATAGCAACATGAAATATTGTCGGCACTCTATTGGAGTTATTTATGTAATCAACTTACTAGGATGTATATAATAATAAGTTATAGTTAGACATTCATACAATAATATATGATCGCAGATTGGTAGGATGGAGTCACCTACAAATGGAGGATGTAATGTTTGTGGATAGACATATACGTTACTTTACTTTTACGAACGAGACGAGTAGCACTCAGTGCATACAATTGAGTGTTTTCTTTTTCTCTTTTTTTTTTTTTGTTAAATGAGAACCTACAAAGGTAACAACATAAGGTGCTGATGCACATATACACTCACATATAATGTGTTATGCATGCATAAATGTATGGGCGTATACATACATACATATATACATACATATCTGCATATATCTATCAATCTGTGTGTGTGTACGTGTTTATGTGGATATATGGGTTTATGTATTTAGATATGTGTACGTTTAAATATATATGCCCATGTGTATATATATATATATATATATATATATATATATGTATGTATGTATGTATGTATATACTCTTTTACTTGTTTCAGTCATTTGACTGTGGCTATGCTGGGGCACCGCCTTTAGTCGAGCAAATCGCCCCCAGGACTTATTCTTTGTAAGCCTAGTACTTATTCTAGCGGTCTTTTTTTGCCGAACCGCTAAGTTACGGGAACGTAAACACACCAGCATCGGTTGTCAAGCGATGTT
>NC_068995.1:44461486-44467921 GCF_001194135.2 Octopus bimaculoides | reverse complement strand
GGGGGGGGGGGGACAAACACAGAGACACAAACATATACACACACACACACACACATATATATATTTATATATACGACGGGCTTCTTTCAGTTTCCGTCTACCAAATCCACTCACAAGGCTTTGGTCGACCCGAAACTATAGTAGAAGACACTTGCCCAAGGTGCTATGCAGTGGGACTGAACCCGGAACCATATGGTTGGTAAGCAAGCTACTTACACAGCCCCTCTATATGTATGTATATGTATATATACACACACACAATAAGTACTGGGATCAATAAGTTTGACCAAAATTCTTCAAGGGAGTACTCCAGCATGGCCACAGTGTAATGACTGAAACAAGTAAAAGATTTAAAAAGTATTTTGAATGCTTGTACTTTTTTCAGTCGATAGACTGTGGTCATGCTGGAGTATTTCTTTGATGGCTTTACTAGATTAAATCAAGACCAGTGTATACTTTGAAGTCTGATGTTAATTCTATCGGTCTCTTTTTACTAAGCTGTGATAAGTTGAGGGGATGTAAATAAACCAACACTTGTTTATCAAGAGTTGAAAAACCAATATAAAGATGCACACAGACACACACACATATATTTTATGACGGGCTTCTGCAAAGTTTCCATGTACCAGACTTGTGGAAGTGAGGTTGGTGGTGGGGGCTCAGACAACTGCCCAAAGTGTAGATGCTTTAAGATAGCACTGCTTGTGGTGCCTTCTTAAAGCAATGCCAATGATGAGATATTAACAAGGAACCTTCGTCTGAAAGTCTAACAGTGTGCATGCTCAGATAGCCCTGTTGTCATTACTAAAATTCCAGAATTCTTTGGTCATATGTTTTCCCCTGATGCCAAGCCCTCCTCGCTTCCAAGAAGGGTACTTATACCATTGGTATTTGTGTATTGATCTACTAAGTTGCAGAACATTAAAAATCTCACTGCTACTCAATCAGTTGGTCAAGCCAATAGACAAACACTAGTACTTAATTTTTACACCTTGAGACAAGGTTTGATGGCATTTACTCCTGCTTGTTAAGGGCTGTTCTGAAGAACTCCTGGAAAATGCATCCAACAAAAGACCAGATGACAGCCTTCTCACAGTCACTGATATCATTAGAAAGAGACACACATTTTGCAGAAGAATGTTGCAGAGCTTAATAAGAACTCATTAGTACTACATTCATAAGGACACCTTCGCATGAATATACACAGATTAGTCAGCTAGGAGAACCTTCATCAACCCATGTTGTATAGATATAGGACGTTGTCATGTAGACCTCTCCAAAACTATGCAGCATTGTGATGAGTAATGCAAATAAACTGGGCAAAGTTTTACCAAATAATTATGATAATTGGTATTTTAGATAGAGTGGGGGGGAAAAAACCTTGCTTATACCAATACTTGACTTGTATAGTCAGTGATATATTATACAAATTGACTAGTAATTTAAAATTCAAAGCCTAAAGGAAGTATATATGATAAAGGTGATCATAGGAGGGAGGATTTAAGCTTAGAAGATGAAGGGAGATAACTAAAAATCTAAAGGCTTTTTTTTTTTTTTGTTCCTTTAATCCAGATGTTTTCGACCACTTTGCAATGCATGGTAGGCTGGTGTATCACAAGTTTTCATAGTGAGTCAGCAAATTCTAGAAGCGTAGGAAAACTTCAGGTTTTTTTTTTTAATGCACTGCACCAGTGAATGTATTTTTATTTGCTGCAAAGTGCAATGCTTGTACCTATTATATTTTAAAACAAGGCTAATATGATATATATATATATATATATATATATATGTATATATATATGTATATATATATGTGTGTGTATATATATATTTATTTATATGAAGGGCATTTCTTCACATAAATGCCTCACGCTATGATGGACTCAAAGTCAAAACTACCATAATAAATACAGTGTACCGAATGTGAGGGACTCCCTTGCATTCAGTACACTGTATTTATTATAGTATGTATTTATTATGCGACTTTCATGCACATGCCCCCTTCATTTATATGGATATGCTTATGTTTGTATATATGTGGGTGTAGGTGTGTGATGGGAGGGTATGTGTGTATACGGGTGTGCGAATGTATGTCTGTATATATACATGTATAAATGTCTGAATATATATGCATTATATGTGTATGCATGTAAGCAACTATGTGTATATGAGGATGAGGTTGCATACATACATACATATATATATATATATATATATGTATATATATAAACATAATTAAAGGATCAGCAACAGTTGCTTCACCACAAATTGATAATCCTTTACCCTTTTATTTGTAATATATATATATATATGTTGTTGTACTTGGGGATGGTCATATTGCCAGTTTAGCCAATAAAAACACACACACACATATATATATATATATATATATATATATATATATATATATATACGCATGTATGTATGGATGTGTATGTATGAGTATGTACATACATATATGTTTGTGTGTGTACATGTGCATACACGTTTGTGTGTGTGTGTACGTATATAGACATGAATGCAGGAGATTTATGTCTATGTATTGTGAGAATATAGTAGCATATTTTTTTTTCCATCTATTAGAGTTACTTCCCTTTTATTTAACGGGTTTATTTTTTCATAGCATCTGTTGCCATTAATAGCTGACGAGAATGTATCATAGCTCTTTGATCTGACATTTTAAACTCCAAGCACTATAATGATAACCTTTCACTGTTTGTTCTAAATTATAACATACATATATATAATCCTCTATTTTTCTAATATTGAGGTCTCAGTATTTTGTTGTTACATTTCATTATATATATATATATATATATATAGGCGTAGGAGTGGCTGTGTGGTAAGTAGCTTGCTTACCAACCACATGGTTCCGGGTCCAGTGCCACTGTGTGGCATCTTGGGCAAGTGTCTTCTACTATAGCCTCGGGCTGACCAAAGCCTTGTGAGTGGATTTGGTAGACGGAAACTGAAAGAAGCCCGTCGTATGTATGTATGTGTGTTTGTGTTTGTGTCTGTATTTGTCCCCCCAACATTGCTTGACAACCGATGCTGGTGTGTTTAGGTCCCCGTAACTTAGCGGTTCGGCAAAAGACCCTGATAGAATAAGTACTAGGCTTACAAAGAATAAGTCCTGAGGTCGATTTGCTCGACTAAAGGCGGTGCTCCAGCATGGCCACAGTCAAAATGACTGAAACAAATAAACGAGTAATTCATTTGTACTAATCCTTTCACCATTTCTTATGTCTCCACTGTTTGTTCAGGCATTAATTAATTTCATGGTGATAAAGAAAAATGCATTACATGATTGCTAAATTTAGACATTGATAAGTAATCTAAAAAGATAAAGAATAGCCATTTTTTTTTTCTCAAGGCATAAAATTTCTAAGTGCAGCATGGCAGAATGGGTAAGAAATTTGCTTTGCAACCACAAGGATGTGGGTTCCATTCCAAAGCATGGCATCTTGGTCAAATGTAATTTTCTATGGCCTTCGCTTGAAGAATACCTTGTGAATGGAAACTGTATAGAAGCTCATCAGGTGGATTGTCCCAATAATTCAAAAGGTACGACTTTGTCACATTGTCTCATACTGAGAATTACCTGAAAGGTGCACATGCTTGTGGGTGCTTGGCCACTTGCACAGAAATTCAGGAGCAGATAACTCAGTCAGTTGAATAATTGGGCTCTTGTCAAACGATGGAGATCTGTGAAAATTTGTAAAGCTGAAAGGTGGTGATACAGCACAATACTTGAATTGTCAGGACATATTCTTAACTTGCGCATTGATTCACTTTTTGTTTACTTTCAATATTTTTGCTGAGGCAAGACGGACACAATCAATATTTCAGTATTTCTGATTGTATACAACAGACTTCTTGAAGAAATAAAACATTCTCATCACTACATTAGTCCTTCTATTATATATATATATATATATATATATATGTATATATATGTATATATATATATATATATATATATATATATTATAGGATAGTATTGTAGTTCGCTTGAAGCATTGTGTATTGTTTGTAAAGAATAAAAAGTTTTGAATGGTACAACAATGCACTAGAATACAAAAAAAATGGACTATATACCTGTTGTAATTAAGTTATCAATAGTCCGGACTATAGATAACTAAATTACAACAGGTATATAGTCCATTTGTTGTATTATTGTGCATTGTTGTACCATTCAAAACTTTTTATTCTTTATATATATTATATTTATTGGTTTTAAATTTTGGCACAAGGCCAGCAATTTGGGGGAGGAGTGAGTCATATTGACTCGAGTTCTCAACTGGTACTTATTTTATCAACCCTGAAAGAGTGAAATATAATGCTGACCATAACATAATTTCAACTCAGAATATAAAGATGGTTAAATGCTGGTCAGTATTTTGCCCAGCATGCTAATCATTTTGCCTTATATATATATAATATTAAGCAACAGAAACCGTATTAGTACCAAAAGGTAATAATTAAATCCAGCTTAAAGTGGATGTTTTGTTAGAAAGCTGAATACCGAAGTATTCAACTCTCATATGGATGCATGGTGCATTAATACTGTTGGCAGAGGAGAATCATCTGCTATGGGTGCTGGAACTGCCAAATCATGTGATTTCAACCTCATGCATCTCTTCGGTGACAGCTGTCTTCTCACTGTATACCAACCAAACCTCACCACCAATAATATGTAGAATTACAGTGACTTTTCAAGCACTGACCTTGCAAATAGCCAGCAGGCTTATCATTTAATGTCCATGCTGGCATGAGTTGAACAGTTTAACAGGATCCAACAGGTCCCAGAACTGCATTGCGATCCAGTGTTTGCTTTGGTGTAATTTCTATGGCTGGTTAGCTGGCCTTCCTAATACTAATAACTTTATAAAATATAGTGGGTTTTTTTGTTGTGGCACCCCTGCTTGCAAGACTAAGGATTCCCTCTCACTGAGTGGGGCTGCAATAGAGAGGGAGGCACCTTTATGCTAAAAGTTGATGGATTAAAGTACAAGGGGCCAGAAGAGAACAGATTTCTTAGTATAGAGGAGCTACATGGCTACTCACATTATAGAAGAGAGAATAGGAGTAACTGTGGTTGAGCTGGAAAGAGATAAAAAAAAGTGGTGAGGAGGTATCAGAGTGGAAGTGAGTGAGGGCTAGAGAACATGGAGTGTAGGTGGGTAGATGTTGCAAAAGTGTGAGGGTGAATGAAAGGTGGTTAGAGATGGGGAATAGGTAAAAGGTGAATATAATGAAGCACTGGTACAGAAGAGACAGCCATGATTCTTCATCATCATCATCGTCGTTTAACGTCCACTTTCCGAGAGTGTAGTGGGTGCTTTTACGTGCCACCGGCATGAAGGCCAGTCAGGCGGTACTGGCAACGGCCACGCTCAAAATGGTGTATTTTACATGCCACCCGCACTGGCAATGATTGTAGATATTATACAGCTCAGCCACAACCAACATATTACGTCTTTTTTTTTTTATTATTCCTTTATTTTGTTGTTTTTCCATGCTTGCATGGAGTGATCCATAGAACTGATCCCCAAATTAGAATAAACCCTTAAGTACATTTGAACTCAGAAGGCTAACGCTTCTGGTTTCTGCCACTCTAAAAGTTGTAAATAAGAAACATAAATAGCTCCGACACCTGCCACCATTCTTTATGGTGGAGTTTTTATGTTTTGAGGGAAATAAATTACAGCTAAACACAAATACAATTTTATAAAATTTATTTTCTTCTTAAGTTTTCTAATCTTCAAAATTATTTAAGGGTTGTAGAGGGTGGGAATGAAGAAAGTCAAAGTAAAGCACTCAGCTAACTCCACACATACTTGAGGGATCAGCACAGCTCCATAAAAATCATTCATTAAAATGTTGTGCATACATACACACACATACATACACACACACACACACAAATATACCAGTGTCAACAGAAGAATTTTAAGATATTTACTCTGTTGTAGTCTTAACAAGGAGTAAAGATAACAATTATTAGTGTTGTTAATATTTGTGTTCATCCAAAAGAAGCTGTAACATCAGGTAAAATTTAGGTAGCAGTACAAGAAATAACCTGGTGAAAGCATCATCTAACGAAAGGCTTCCTGAGGCAGAGGTTAATGGTTCACACCTCTTTGAAGAAACTTGAAAAGACTTCCATCTAAATGCTTTGAAAGTCAATTTTCTTAAAAAAGTAAATAAAAAAACAAAAGAAAAAAAAACTATAATCTTTGTTTGACCAGATTCTTTTCAATAAATATGTACAAATTAGTCTCAAATTAAACTTGTAAAAATATGTACAAATTAACCTCAGATTTTTGTTAGTTTTGGGATAACTTGTTTAGATAGACATAACAGTAAAAGTTGTGTGCGTGTGTGTGTGTGTGTGTGTGTGTGTGTGTGTGTGTGTGTGTGTGTGTGTGTGTG
>NC_068995.1:44458787-44460984 GCF_001194135.2 Octopus bimaculoides | reverse complement strand
ACACACACACATTTTACACATTAGTCCAAAATAATTGATTTCTGCTTGAAATGTGTTTTTTCAAATATTTATTTTTCATAAAATAATGTAAATTGATGTATATCATATTAACATAAGAAATAGCAAGTTCAAAACAGCTATTCGTGTTTTTTTTTTTACACTGTATATAATACGGAAAGGAGAGAGAGAGAGAGAGAGTGAGAGATAGAGAGAGAGAGAGAGAGAGAAAGAGAGAGAGAAAGAGAGAGAGAGAGAGAAAGAGAGAGAGAGAGAGAAAGAGAGAGAGAATGGGGTCGAAAGAGAATGTGTAATTACTATTCGTTAACTTTAGCAGTATGGTGGATGAGGACATTTCCTGGGGGAAAAATTAACAGAGGAAAATGAATAACAACAATGTTTGAAAAAAACAAGACAAAAGAAAAGAAAAGAAAAAAAAAAGACCCTCAAAAATGTTGAAATGTCCATGATAATTTCAGTTGATATAGAATTACAAATAAATCAATTAAAAAAAAAAAAAAAAGAGCAGAGGGATAAACAGAAAGGAAAAAAGAAAAAAAAAGTGTTTTTTTTTTTGTTTGTTTTGTTTTGGTTTGATTAGATAAGAGTTTTTGGTCAACAGAGAGTTTGGATACTTCTTTGTAATAGAACAGAAGCAATGTTAAGACACTGCCTAAACATATACATTCATATGTGTGTGTATATATATATATATATACATACATATATATATATATCCTTTGAGAGCATAATTTTTGCATCATCAGTCACTATATACTGTTTCAGGGTTTGTCATCAGACAGAGCTATCGGTCTCCACATGCAATCACTGCAAAAAGAAAACGTTACTGATCATCACTACTGTTATCTTTATTAGCTTCAGCCTGTTCCCGACGAAAAGTCATTCTCTGCATTGTAGCATGCTGCGCTTGCAATGTGGCCTGGATGCTTTTACGTACTTTGTCAGCTTTCCGGAATATAGTGATTTCCTGATGGGGGGAAAAAAAAAAAAACAAAAAAAACATCTATAAGTAAATGGATTCAACTCATACATAAGAACAATACCAAAGCTTATCAAAAACTATATATAGGTGCAGGAGTGGCTGTGTGGTAAGTAGCTTGCTTACCAACCACATGGTTCTGAGTTCAGTCCCACTGTGCAGCATCTTGGGCAAGTGTCTTCTACTATAGCCTCGGGCCGACCAAAGCCTTATGAGTGGATTTGGTAGACGGAAACTGAAAGAAGCCTGTCGTATATATGTGTGTGTGCGTTTGTCCCCCTAGCATTGCTTGACAACCAATGCTGGTGTGTTTATGTCCCTGTCACTTAACGGTTCGGCAAAAGAGACCGATAGAATAAGTACTAGGCTTACAAAGAATAAGTCCCAGGGTCGATTTGCTCGACTAAAGGCGGTGCTCCAGCATGGCCGCAGTCAAATGACTGAAAAGAGTAAAAGAGTATATATATTCCCACTTAAATGTAGATGTTCTGTTAGAACAAACTGTACTCATGGTATCTACTGCAGTATAGTTTGTTCTAACAGAACATCCACATTTAAGTGGAGCAAAATATTACCAAACTATATCCCAGAGACTGGGATTTCTCAACAAAACTAAAGGGAATAGTTAAACTGAAGTAGTGCTTACATATATAGAAGAATGCTGCACACACAATCAAAATAAAGCCAGTTGACTGGTTAGCAAAGACCCATTTACCAAAACATTACAACAAGCAAATAGATACAACAGTAAAACAGTCTCATTTCTCAGGTCTTTTGAATTTACCCTATACCTACTACAGAGTCCTACCTATCAAATCAGTTTTTTTATTTTTGTGTCCTCATTACTGGGTCTATTGTTCATAAAATACTCAAGTTTCCCTTAGAACTGCAGTCCTCTAAAACAGGGGTTTTCAAACTTTTTGACTTGTGGACCCCTTTATATTTCAGGCTTTACCTTGGGGACCCCGTTATAAACGCTTATGAAATTTATACATAAATATTTGCTTAAAATAACATATATTTTTACATTTATTTATTTAGCAGTATTTAACAAATAGGTTTATTGTCAATTAAAAGATTTCAATTAAAAAACATATATAAAATCAAATTGCTCATAAAAAGTATTTGCTGTCTACGGACCCACTGTCTTGTCCTTGCGGACCCCCTGTGGTCCGCGGACCACAGTTTGAAAACCCCTGC
>NC_068995.1:44448872-44458777 GCF_001194135.2 Octopus bimaculoides | reverse complement strand
CTTTATATTTCAGGCTTTACCTTGGGGACCCCGTTATAAACGCTTATGAAATTTATACATAAATATTTGCTTAAAATAACATATATTTTTACATTTATTTATTTAGCAGTATTTAACAAATAGGTTTATTGTCAATTAAAAGATTTCAATTAAAAAACATATATAAAATCAAATTGCTCATAAAAAGTATTTGCTGTCTACGGACCCACTGTCTTGTCCTTGCGGACCCCCTGTGGTCCGCGGACCACAGTTTGAAAACCCCTGCTCTAAAACATCTTGTTGATTATGTTTTCTCCTGCAGACATCAATCTCTTCTTCACCCCATTCAAACTAAAAACCGCAAAGACTTAAGAGATTTGAGTTGAGGACAATGAGTATTAGATACTGCAAAGAATCAAGTCCTGTTATCTACTACTATCATGTTTTTACTAGCTCCAAAACTGTGTGAGCGTGGGAGAGAGAATACATGAGTTACCAATGCTTTTGAGGAATTGTCAAAGGCAATGTCTCTGCTCTTGTCAGAGTTCTGAAAGAGAGCGAGTGCAAAATTAGGAGAAATTAAAAGTTACCTGTTGTTTGAAATAACGGCGTTCTTCCTCGTCAACTAAAACCAAATTAAGGTGATAACGGACAGAAAACTTTTTGTTGATGTCTCTCATAGTTGGTGTTAAATCATATCCACTTAGGAACAGTCGAATTGGTATAGACTCACCTATTCAGGACAATAACAAAGAAAAGTGTTAAGAAAATATAAACAAAGCCACGAATATTCTAACAATGTTTATATTAAACTTCACAAGTTTGTCAAGTTGATCTATCAGCCTGATACCTCTTGTATTAGAGAGAGGAAAGGGCTGGTTTCTTCAAAAATAGTTATACTTCCATTTTATATTATTTGAAATAATCACAGCCTTATTCTTTTTACATCTGAGTCCTACTGTACAACACCTTGAGCAATTGTCTTGGGTTTACCAATGTTGTGAGTAGTATGTGTAATGGACTTTCGAGCGAGATCGTTGCCAGTGACCCTGGACTGGCTCTTGTGCAGGTGGCACAGAAAATACACCATTTTGAGCATGGCCGTTGCCAGTATCGCCCTACTTGCCCTCGTGCGGGTGGCACATAAAAGCACCCACTACACTCTCAGAGTGGTTGGCGTTAGGAAGGGCATCCAGCTGTAGAAACTCTGCAAAATCAGATTGGAGCCTGGTGTAGCCATCCGGTTTCACCAGTCCTCAGTCAAATCGTCCAACCCATGCTAGCATGGAAAGCGGACGTTAAACAATGATGATGATATATATATATATATAGCAGTGTGTGTGTGAGCATGTGAATGTGCTTGAATGCTGATATTTCACAGTTTTGCTTGTTACAGCCAGAGTAAAACAGTGAATTGATGTTTGCATTCCTTGTCAATGTTATGGTTGGTTGTTCTTTTTGAAGAACTGTGAAATAAAAAATTCTTTACTTGTAAGAAAGGCAAAACGTTGATGACAGGAAGGGTATCTGGCCATAAAATCTTGCCTGAAATAAGTCTTCATCTAATCCATACAAGTGGAGGCGCAATGGCCCAGTGGTTAGGGCAGCGGACTCGTGGTCATAGGATCGCGGTTTCGATTCCCAGACCGGGTGTTGTGGGTGTTTATTGAGCGAAAACACCTAAAGCTTCACGAGGCTCTGGCAGGGGATGGTGGCGAACCCTGCTGTACTCTTTCACCACAACTTTCTCTCGCTCTTACTTCATGTTTCTGTTGTGCCTGTAATTAAAATGGTCAGCTTTGTCACACGCTATGTCACGCTGAATATCCCCGAGAACTACGTTAAGGGTACACGTGTCTGTGGAGTGCTCAGCCACTTGCACGTTAATTTCACGAGCAGGCTGTTCCGTTGATCGGATCAACTGGAACTCTCAACGTCGTAAGCGACGGAGTGCCAACAACAATAATCCATACAAGCATAGAAAATCAATCATTCTATGAACAAAATTGATAACAAATACACTTTGTCTTGACAAAGACCTCTGCCTTTTGAACATTGACACCTTAAAGAGTATCACTAGCAGAGGACAGGGTCAGGTGGGTAACTGCAACTACCCTTGTCTACACTACAACTTCCAGTGTTCATGTGTGCACGGTGACAAACCCTTACAGAATTTTACAGAGATTTTATAAAGTCATTGGCACTCATTAGTCAGTTTCAACCTAGTTTGGCCAGCCTGCCAATTGTCATTGACCAGGAGGTGGTGCACTATCGCATACAGACAGTTCATTAAAGCAAATGTGAGAGTTTTGGAAGGAACCTTACCAAAAGTACTACTGCTCTATGAAACCCCATAATAAATATCTCATCAAATAGTAAGTTGTAACCTTTCATCAGAAATTGCTCAATATTTGATTGAATGTACAACTACTCACATTCTCTCTCTTAATTAGCTTTGATATTTCTAATCAATATAAAGCATTATTCAAATGATACATCTAATCAAGTCAATAACTGAAGATATTAAACAGATTCAATTCATAGATAAAAAAAAATTATAGATATTCATAAAACCAATAATTGTAGACATTTATTCAAGAGATCAATAATTACTAATGTTTTATTCAAGAGATCAATAATTATTTATGTTTTATTCAAGGGACCAATAATTATTGATGTTTTTATTTAAGAGATCAATAATTTTTTTATGTTTTATTTAAGAAACCAATAATTATTGATATTTTACTCAAGAGGTCAACAAATTGATATTATATTTAAGGGATCAATATGTAATCATGAGATCAATAATTATAGATATTATTTATGAGATCAATAATTATATATATTTATGAGATTAATAATTAGATATTTAAAAGAATCAATAACTATTGATATTTTATTTAAGAGACCAATAATTATCAACTTTTATTCATGAGTCTACTAACATATTATATTTAACAGATATTCAGCAAAAAACATTGATGAAACTAATCATACCTCGGACAGGTGCCCCATCCATGATCTCATATTTTGCAATTGTTTCATTCTCATTGTAAACATTGGGACCTGGAAAGTAGAACAAATATCATCACATCTTATGGGTCAAACAGAAAAACTATCGTTTTTATTATTATCATTTTATTAACATTTTTACAGGAAGAAAAGAAAGAAAAAATATTAAAAGGATAAAAGATTAAATTACCAAGAAAAAAACCCCATAACTACCTCACCAAGGACGATAGAGGGGATGTTTCAAACCTATCTATATCATGTGGTGTCTGGTGGGCAAGACAAGATTTAGGGTTCAGCCCCACTATGTAACACCCTGGGCAAGTATCTTTTACTTAAGAGGAAGACTTTTAGAGACCCTCCAAGACAGCGAGTGATTGATATCATCGAGACTAGTCAAAGAAGCAAGAAACCAAAATACATGAATTGTTATTGCAATGGGAAGTAGCATATGATGATGTCTTGTTACCCTGTGACCAGAAAACTGATCTGAACACTTTGTAAGACAATGGACCCTGTCAGAATCACTGAAGAACCAGGTGGTAATGGTGTTCAACAGGGCACATAAATTAACTGTCCTACTCAAGGCCATTCAACATTGTTTCCCCACAGTTTGTTAATCCAGTTAGTATTTGCAAATATTGCATTGACCCAAGGCAAGGTTATAAAGCACACGCCCATGATATAATTGACCATACATGATTGTGAAGCAAAAGTTTTAACCACAAAGCTATGCCTGCCCAAACAATGGAAGTTAAAATGAGTGGGTCAGTCTCCAAAGGCACACTGAAAAGTTTAATACTAGGAGTTGAAACTGAGTCAAGGATAAAACTCAAGAGTTTACGTCTACAAGACTCATCACCATTTATATTTTATTACTGATGAGGATAAAAGGAATTTCTGTGGTTGCTCTATCTGCTAGAAATAGCAACCAAATCTCCCCACAAATTACATACTAGTGTCTTAAGGGTAAAAAAATCTCACTGGATAATGTTACTCTAAACATAATAAATAAAATTGATCTCAAATCTTGACACAAGGCCAGCAATTTCGGGAGAGGGAGTAAGTTGATTACATCGACCCCAGTGATCATCTGGTATTTATTTTATTGACCCCAAAAGGATGAAAGGCAAAGCAGAATTTGAAGTCAGATCATAAAGACAGACAAAATGCCACTAAGCAATTTTCCTGGCATGCTAACAATTCTGCCAGCTCATTGCCTTTACAAATAAAATTAAAATGATGGAATGGTCACTCCTGGAATGTCCTTGATCATACATCTGCTGGATCAGGACAGGCCTGGGGTTACATAAAAGCAATAACAACTAGATAAATACTCACCAGTTCCTGTGGTCTCTCTTTTAATGATTTGTATTTCCATGTGTTTGATTTTTATTCGGACAAGTAGGAAATATATTTTGCCCACTATTACATCTTTCAAATGATACCTAGAAAGCAAACACAAACAGTGTAGACATATTTCTTGCAATCATTCCATTTTACGGTCAGAAATAACCAGTTGTAGTTAATATTCCACTGATGATTAATGTGAAAAATAGCGAGATTTGATCTCCTTTTTTAAAGCCCAGAATTTAGTAACAAAATTTACTAATTGTTGAAAATATTACTCCTGTACATGACTCATCATCATCATCATCATTTTAATGTCCATTTTTCCATGCTTACTTTTGTTAGACTAAGTTTATTGAGGCAGAGTTTATACGGCTTGATGCCCTGCCTGTTGCCAACCCTCATCTGTTCCCAAGCAAGGTAATATTTCCCCATGGCCAGACATGTTTTTTTAAAGTACTGGAAATGAAGGTCATTGCTTGATTGACAGCAACACTTGTTTATAACAATCACTTGGACTTCTTTCAGTTTCCAGTTAGCAAATCTACTCACAAGGCTTTGGTTGACCTGAGGCTATAATAGAAGACACTTGCTTAAGATACCACATGATGGTTGTGAACTTGAAACCATGTGGTTGGGAAGCAAACTTTTTAACTGCATAGCCATGTCTGCATCTCATGACTATTACAATAATAGTAGTCATAATGTTGTGTTGTATCAACAATTGGATTTTTATCAAGGAGACTGAAGATGGCTCATTGCTCTATAAATTTGTTTTATTTCACAAGTAATTATCCTGCTAGGCTGATAGGTGTCTCTCTAAACCAGTAATTCCCTGCTATTTTATTGAGTAAATTCCATATCTCAGGAAACTCTATAGAAAAATCTATCTTTAGTAATCTTTTCCTTTCTCTTTGTGTTAAATCCATCAGATGCCACAAAGAATGTTTGTCTAAAACTAAATTCCCCCCCAATTGCCTGTTAAGAGGTTACTGTTCCTGTAAGGTCTCCTTACTTCAACAGATGCCTAGATTTTGAATATGAACATGCAGAGATAATAAAATTACAAATATAAAATTACACCAAAAGACATTTGCATATAATTAGCATATTTATTACTATTTATCATGGAGTCACAAGTGATCCTTCACAGAACCCTAAGACTCCAGGAAATTCTGGTTTGGAAATGCTGCTCATGACAGCTAGATAAACAAACAGAAAACAATCAAGCTAGACAGACAGATAGATAGCAATCAAGCTAGACAGACAGATAGGGACATCCGCAGAAACTTACTTGGATTTGTTATATTCAAATTCTATATGTAAGCAATCTTCAATGCCGACTTCCATTTTGATGCTGTTGTTCATATCAGGATACTGTGAGAGTGTATGTACAATGATGTCTTGTTCTTTCACTACATCTGTGATTCTCTTCACAATGGTCACACGCAGAAAGTATCTGCACAAATCAACAAACAAATTCATTTAAAATGAACAGAAGGAAAAAAGAGAAAAGAACAAATCGTCATTTCTTGGAAGACGAAGTTCACTATTAAAACTTGAGTTTTATTTCGATGTTTGCGTTCAATGACAATATAAATGGAAATTAGAGAAGCAGAGATGGAATGGTATTGCTAAAGTCAGTGAAGTGTAACTGGTAAAGGCTCATCATATGTATTGTTATCATCATCATGAACCATCGATTTTATGTCAGCTTTCCATGCTGACGAGTTGGACAGGCTGTCACTATCCTCCTAGACAGGTAACAGAACCACATCTCAACCAAGACCTGTTGGGGCAAGCGAAAGCGAAATCGTGATGGCACCAGTACCAGTAAATCACTAAGAGCAGCGTCCGAGCGTGATCGTTGCCAGAGCACCAGCTGTCTGGCTTTCGTGCCAGTGGCATGTAAATAGCACCATTTGAGCATGACCGTTACCAATGTCACCTTCCTAGCACATGAAAAGACATTCGAGCGAGTTCGTTGCCAGTACCGCTGGACTGGCTCCTGTGCAGGTGGCATGTAAAAGCACCCACTACACTCTCAGAGTGGTTGGCGTTAGGAAGGGCATCCAGCTGTAGAAACTCAGCCAAATCAGATTGGAGCCTGGTGTTGCCATCCGGTTTCACCAGTCCTCAGTCAAATCGTCCAACCCATGCTAGCATGGAAAGCGGACGTTAAACGATGACGATGATGATGATCTCATTAATAAGTTTCAATGTTTGGACATCCTTTCTGACACCAAGCACTGTACAGGGTGCACTAGGTGCATTATATCATGGCATCACCGCCAGAGTCGTCGTGTCTTCGACAAAACTGAAGGGTCACCACAACCCAACACTTTAAATACCAGATGTATTTTATTGTGGCACTGTCACCAGATAGGATTACCAAACCCTTGACAAGACTAAAAAGAGAGACAGACAGAAAGAGAGAGTGTACATACCTCAACCTAACATTGACACCAGTATAAGATTCATATGGCTTCTCAACTTGTAAAAACTCAAAATTGTAGCTGGTACTTTGGGTTAGGATACCTGGTCGAGCCAATTCCTTGACAAGTGACGTAAATTCATGGTGATTGCCACGGTCATAATACAACTCTGAAATAGTTTAATTAATGAATTAATAGGTTTCAAATCAGGCATGAAGTAGTAATTATTACAGATTTAACTATATCTGTCGAAAGATAAGTTTTCTGCTAAAATGCATCAACTTGCGTATTTACCCTTATCCAGCCTCAAGGACATTTCACACAAGATCCATCCAGAACTACCAACTTATTCATTCCCCTCTACCTGGCTTTAAAAACAAGCAGCAGCTAGTTTAACAATCTAATCTAGTGTTGCATATATTTTTAACAATCACCTAAAAAAACTGCTTATTAAATAAATTTCACTGTCTTTTCACTCTTGTATTATCTCAATTACTGACTTCTTTATCTATCTGAGATAACATCATCAAACAACACTGCAAAATATTTACCACTTTACCGTACGTGGTGATAAAGTTAGCTTTACAATCTTAGATTCAATTAATCTTTACTCTTTTATTAATATTTCTATCAAGAGGTGAAATAATTTACCATCATGATGAATTAAGCATGGGCTTGGTGTCTATGGTAAACAAACTCTCGTAACTGAATAAACAATGACTGAAAAAATTAGTGGAAAATAACTTGTAACAGTTGGATGGTGTTGGACTTGTGTTATATTATCAACAATAAAATTAAAACAACAACGTCAACAAAAATTTGTCGGATGATAACATTCTCATCCCATATTACTAACTCCACTGTCCAGGAAACACTCTTTAATTCAACTTCACTCAAAGGTGGTGCCTTCACATTCCCTACCATCAATTTTTGTCACCAGAATCTCAACAACAAAGACATCCACTTACTCTGGTTTTAAGTTCATCTACCTCTACTTACCAAGCTTCTCCAGCCACAACCACCACCACATGTTAATTAAATGACGTGTGTGTTTAATGAATTTAATCAATACATCTTGGTTCCTGTAAACCCCTCACTACCACCATCTTAAACTATCGACAGTTGTTAATCTCCTCACCTCCCCTAACCCCAAAAGCACATAATCTCTCCGCTGGTCAATTATCTGCTACTTTTACACCACTGACTCCCCCTGGCAACAAATGTTCGTCTATAGCTAACCTGTCACAGCTGTCAGAGATGAATACTATCTTCTGACTTACGTTCCTCCACATATATCTCATACAACTAACCACAGCTACTAAACCACCATGGCGGTTTACTCTGCAGGACAAAATGACAACAATACTGCTGACAACACCAGGAAGAACTCCCCACCACCACCACCACCACCATACTTCTAAAACAAGCATTTCAAAAGCACTTATCCTCTCCTCAGCCTCTAAATTATTTCCAAACTTACTACCAAAACCTTCTGATCTTTTATCAAAAAGGTTTCTATTAGTTTGCAATGATTTTGTTTGCTTCAACCCAAAATGGAAATTGGTTTTGATAATGTCTCTTCCATTCATGGACATCAACAGTTAGTGCCTATCTTTGCTAGATTGATCAGTCTTAGATCCATACAAAAGTGTTTCCATGAAGCACAACTTTACTCACCTCGATGACTACCAATGCAACACACACATCTATCACTCATTTCAAACATTATAAATGGGATGAAGACAAAACCTCTTCTTCTTTCCCACCTCAGTGACCACCACTCCTGTTTCTGTAGAATGAGGTTTCTTGAAGTTGTCCTACATCACACAACTCAGTGAAAGCAATGTGATTAGATTTGTCATTAGTAAAGCTTTTTGGCCATGTCTAATAGAACCTTTCAGCTAAGTTGTACAATATAGTTTTCATTTATCTTCTCCAGAGAACATTAACAGTATCAAACTCACCAGCCTGAGAAATTTTGCATATAACATGACTGCTGTTAGTGGTTGTTTTATTTAAAGCATTTTAACAGCAGAACCATAGAGAAATTGTTGATTAAACAAATTGAAAATGATATGAGAAAAACTATTTTAGTAGATATTGTAAAAATCCTTAAAAGAATTACGTACCAATTTGTCCAATAAATTCTATTTTAATACCTTGGTGTTCCAATTTATTGCCACTCTTTTTCAAGGTGACATTCACCTAATACAGAAAAAAGTGAGAATTAAAAGAGAATCTATTAAAACAGAAATAGCAGAAAACAATACTTCTACAAACAAAGTAAAATTGTAAATGTAATTAACACACAGTAACATAAAGATGATACCCTCATGTAAGTCATTGTACAATGTTATTCAGATAAAGAATATTACAGATGGTGAAAACACTTGTTCCAACAGATACTATTAAATCTGCCAGCTCTGTAACAAAGAAATCAACCAGTACCAATTAACCAAATAATGATTTCAAATTTTGGTACATTTTTTGAAACAAAGACACAAGCATAGCTGTGTGATTAAGAAGCTTGCCTCCCAACTATGTGGTTTTGAGTTCACTCCCTCTGTAAGATATCTTGGACAAGTGTCATCTGCCATAGCTTCAGGCCAACCAAAGCCTTGTGAGTGGATTTGGGAGATGAAAACTGAAAGAAGCTCTGTATGGGTGTGTGCGCACCCTTGTCTTGACACCGTGTAATGACTGTAATTGAGCATCACCATCATACAAGCAGTGTTTGTTTTTAGTCTTGGCAAAATATTACTTTACCTGGAAACAGGTGAGAGTTGGCAACAAGAAGGGCATCTGCCCCAAATCTATCAAAATGCTATCTGATCCATGCAAACATGGAAAAGTAGATGTTAAATGATGATTATGAAAGACAGTATGTTCCAACAGAAATATAGTAACAAAAGAGTTAAAGCATTCACTAGCAAATCCTGGATTACCATGAATAGGTAATCCGTGGCTGTGTGGTAAGTAGCTTGCTTACCAACCACATGGTTCCGGGTTCAGTCCCACTGCGTGGCACTTTGGGCAAGTGTCTTCTACTATAGCCTCGGGCCGACCAAAGCCTTGTGAGTGGATTTGGTAGACGGAAACTGAAAGAAGCCCGTCGTATATATGTATATATAT
>NC_068995.1:44445452-44448764 GCF_001194135.2 Octopus bimaculoides | reverse complement strand
ATATGTATGTATGTGTGTGTATGTGTTTGTGTGTCTGCGTTTGTCCCCACAACATCGCTTGACAACCGATGCTGGTGTGTTTACATCCCAGTAACTTAGTGGTTCGGCAAAAGAGACCGATAGAATAAGTACTAGGCTTACAAAGAATAAGTCCTGGGATCGATTTGCTCGACTAAAGGTGGTGCTCCAGCATGGCCACAGTCAAATGACTGAAACAAGTAAAAGAGTATCAAGGATAATTTTCTTAATTGAGTAATGCTAGTATCTGAACTCCTGCTGTCTCAATAATAATTCTGTAAGTTAACTATTCAAGGAACACCTTAATTAGTAATCAAATAACCCTGTCAAAGTATAAACAGTGTAAAACAATATCAATATCTGTAATCCACTATTCCCATTCTGGGATAACAAATGTTGAATTGGTACAGAGGCAAACAGGGTTATAGCTGACAAGGTGTTGATGTCTTAGTGCTCTGTAGTGAAAGGCATACTTTAGTCAATAATGGTTGCTGTGACACAGGTGTCTAGCTATTTGGATATTTGATTTATCACAATCTCAGCTGCTGTCTTTATGTAACAAGTTTACAATAAGACTGGGGTTTCTTTTTTTTTATATATATATACACAGAAAGCTCTAAATACATGCTGTTTATTATTCTGTCTTGCAATAACGAGATCGTGTTTTACAAACTGTTATTTTTATTTAATATAAATTCTATGGTGACCATCATCATCATCATCGTCATCATCGTTTAACGTCCGCTATGATGATGATGATGATGGTTACCATAGAATTTATATTAAATAAAAATAACAGTTTGTAAAACACGATCTCGTTATTGCAAGACAGAATAATAAACATCTATATTTAAATTGTACCTAAATTAGAAACAATTACTTTAAAACAATAAAGTTTGAATAGTAAAATAATGCTCAAATTATGAGAACAATAAAAAAAATGACAATAAAGCAAATAGATGTCTTAGAAAAGACAGCTAAACAATAAAAACTCACCTTGCCGGATACTGTTTCACCATCAAAGTAGAGAAAATGTCTCTCTTTTTTGCCTTCTTCAGTTTTAATTTCAGCAGTTTTTCTGCTCTCTTGGCCATCTAATACAATGTCAATCTCAGCACTCTGGCCAAAACCTAAAAAACTCTGGCAAAACAAAAGAAAAAAAATGTTACTGGAATCAAAGCCATTAGATGACAACGTTTCTCTAAAAGAAATGGAAAAACTTTCAAAATACAAAGACCTAGAAATAGAGGTAACTCGAATGTGGAATCTAAAAACAGAAACAATTCCTATCATAGTAGGTGCCTTAGGTATAATAAAAAAATATTCAGACAAATACATAACAAAAACACCAGGACTTACAAATATATATAACATACAGAAAATTGCACTACTGGGTACTGCACACATTCTACGCAAAACACTTTCAATACAGTAAACATAAGAGCACCACAGCAAACCACAGCACATACCCAAGGCGCAGAGCTGCGCTCGGTAGTGAAGTGAAAGCATGTTATAAAAATAAAACTACTGAACAATAATAATAATAATGGTTTCAAATTTTGGCACTAGCAGTAATTTTGTGGGACGGATTAAGTCAATTACGTTGACCCTTTGTACTCAACTGGTACTTATTTTATCAACCCCAAAAGGATGAAAGGCAAAGTCAACTTTGGCAGAATTTGAACTCAGATGACATACGAAATGCTGCTGAGCATTTTGCCTGGTGTGTTAACAATTCTACTAGCTCACTGTCTTAATAATAACATCGGTTTCAAATTTTACCATAAGGGCAGCAATTTTTGTGGGAGGGGAATAGTTGATTACATCAATCCCAGTACTCGACTGGTACTTAATTTATCAACCCTGAAAGGATGAAAGGCAAAGTCAACCTAGGTGGAATTTGAACTCACAACATGACAGCAGACGAAATACTGCTAAGCATTTCGCCCGGCATGCTAACGATTCTGCCAGCCCACTGCCTTAGATAATGATAATAATAATAATTTCAAATTTTGGCAAAAGGGCAGTAATTTTAGGAGAAAAAGCATAGTTGATTATACTGATTTCAGGATTGGTACTTTATTTCAGCTGGATTACATTCCAAGTTCAAATCCCACCATGGTTAACTTTGCCTTTTATCCTTTTGGGGGTCGATAAAGTACCAGTTGAGCTTTGGCCTTCTCTACTACCAGCCATCACTGTCTCCCCCGTAGGCCCCCTCTGTTGCTGGCCATCACCAACTCTCACCCTCACTTTTTTGCCTACTTCTGCTGTTGCCAATCACCCCTCTCATGACTACATCTCAAAGAATCCTGCCTCTTACAGCATACTCCTGACCTTCCCAACCACTCGTTGAATTCTGCCTGATGACATAGTCCTGTCTCCAAATCTCCTCCACCTGAGCTAATGTTCATGTCCAAGGTTTTTGAGTCTCTCAACAGTTACATTCATGCTCCAGTCACCTATTTTCAGTCATTCAGCTGTCAACACTTGTATTTTCACTGACTTATTGGTCCATGTCTTAGACTTTTAAATAATTTTTCATTTTTTACATATAAGGCACCATCCCTTCTCTCCTTTGCTGGTACCATGATAGAAAATCATCAAATTATTCTATTCTAGAGGGAATAGTGAGAGCATGACAACCTCTCTAATACTGGCGTAACAAAAAGTGTACCATACACACGCTATAAAGTAGTTAACAACAATTTACTAAGGCAGATTTTTTGCAGTCACATGTTTTTTCTTTGTCACCAAAAATATCATCCAAGGAAGGTAATAATTCCTATGGTTGGACATGTTCTCATTGAAGTTTGGAAATAGAGGGCACTGTTTTTATGATGGTGATATTCATTTACAACACCCCATGCGATGTCAACACAAGGAGACACTATCTCTCACAGACACATGCTTTTATGCATCACAAGTCCATATGCGAGGTCCTCTAAAGGTAAATATTACAGTAGCCTGTGTTCTAACACATCATCCATGCTAAGTTGGATTAATGACTGTCTTTATATATATATATATATATATATATATATATACTAGCAGAAATACCCGGCTTTGCCCGGGTTAAAGAGAATAATGAAATCTAAAAACGCCGTCTAGACTACGCAACCCTCAACTGTTAGTAGCTACGATACCATATTTCTACATTAATAACTCTCCAATCCATGCCAGCATGGAACATAGACATTAAGTGGAATTCCAGTCTCTCATCAAGGAGGGCCTTGAAATCAATGTTACCAACTAGGGACTATGTGTGTCGCAGTGATAATAAAAAGACCCAAA
>NC_068995.1:44443431-44444610 GCF_001194135.2 Octopus bimaculoides | reverse complement strand
CTGAAAGTATCTGTCATTACAGTATCGAAATGTGATTGTTTCAGTTAGTAGAATAGTTTCATTTTTAAAGTGAAAGTATTTGACAGGAGTGTTTTTGTTTCACTTTTGACACGTAATACTTAAATAGTGGAGGAGATATTATGTTGCCGTGGGCTCGAACTCTGCAAGAAGTTAAAAATTTTTTTTGACTAAAACACAACTGGAACCCTAAGTAAAGCATGTGTAAAATTTGAATGAAATTGGTTGCGTAATTCTCGAGTTTTAGGGATTCACACAGACAGACAGACAGACACACACACATTCTCATTTTTATATATATAGATATATATATATATGAAATCATCATTTAATGTCCGTTTTCCATGCTGGCATGGGTTGGATGGTTTCTACAGCTGGATGCTCTTCCTAATACCAACCACTTAACAGAGTGTGCTGGGGGCTTATTTATTGCTGGCACAAGTGTGCCATGTAAGAAGCACCCATACTGGTGCCATGTTAAAAACGCTCAGCACACTCTGTAAAAGTGGTTGCATTAGAAAGGGCATTTATACATAGAAGCCATGCCAAGATAGACAAATGAAGCCTGAACATGATGGGCTTCTTTAAGTTTCCTTCTACCAAATCCACTCACAAGTCTTTCGTTGGCTTGGGGCTATAGTAGGGACTGAACTTGGACTGAATAGTAGAACTGAACCGGGAATCAAGTGGTTAGGAAGCAAGCTTAACCCCACATCCATGCCTACATGCACACGCACACACCAGGCTGAGTAAAAAGTAAGCAACGTTTTGAAACATGAAATTCATCACAATATATTTCAACAATGCGGAAATTTTATTCATCAAAGTTAGTATCATTACAATCAACACATTTTTGCCAACGAGTTTGTTTATTCTGGTAACATAAAAAATCTGGAGTTCTGGAGCTGATGAACAATTTGAACAGAATTTCAGCAAGAGTTTGATTTTTTTAAACTCCTCTCACAGAAAACCATCAAGATGCTTCAAAAAATGGTAGTCAGGAGCCAGTCCAGTTAAAGACTTTCTCTACTCCTGAGCGTTAAACTAATACATCCTTTTGTTGTTTACACCACCTGTCCTCGTCTGTTGTTGATTTCTTCGTAAATTCTCCCATATATATATACATATATATATGCATACATACATATATATATATATATA
>NC_068995.1:44437979-44443331 GCF_001194135.2 Octopus bimaculoides | reverse complement strand
CAGAGGTTTATCTAGTGTAAATAGTGTGGTTGGACGCCGTATAAAAAAGTGTTTTTTTAGCCAAAATTGTTAAATGCGAACGCACTCATATTTATCTATCTATCTGTCTGTCTGTCTGTCAATCCAAACATACTAAACCTGGTGTGAAAGGATAATTAAAAAAATATATATAATGTCTAAAAATTGAAATGAAGTATTTAACAGGCACCAGTAATATATCGAATTTCGTGTCACTAAACTTATATTTTCTAAGTCATGGAGATGGCCTTGTGTCTACCAGAGAAATCCCACACATTCGCACCTATCCACACATCGACACTTCGCTGTTTCCATTGATAATTTCTATCGTAGCTTGACACAACAACAGGTTTCTATTGATTTCCGATTATTATAATAAAAGTGGGCGCGTCCAAAAATTCAGGAAATAATACTTGTAACTTCCGGTCCGGTTACGTACGTTTGCTTCCGGATACTAAGTTAACTCTGAGTTTAATTCAATTGTTTCCTTTCTATCTTCAGCTCTTTTATTTAGCTTCAACGAATCTTCTTTCATTCATTTGTTATAATTAATAGTGGTTTGAAATAATATTTTATGAAAACGAAAACAGACATAGAAAAATTTTTTTTTTCTTTTTAATGATAAATTATGTTTTCTTTGATAATGTTTCTGAAACGATTTCAATGAAAAATTGAAACCAGATGTCAGTCCATCATTTACTCCACTCGTAACAAACATTTAACAGAAAGAAAAAAAACAAAACAAATAAATAAAAAAATTTTAAAACCCGATAATTATGTCACAATCTGCAGTGAATACAGCCAGATGTGATAGTTTTTAAAATGTTTGACAATATTTACTGTACAAACTTTAGTGGCATTCGAGTTGTGGTAGCTTAGATAACAGAGTACAAAGTTTTAAGACTGAATGAGTTTAGAGTTTCTATGTGGGCGTTAATCATTTATATGGTTTATAGGTTATAGCATCTTTGTCTGTCTGTCTGTCTCTCTGTGTTGAGCAGTGTTTCTTTACGTTTTGAGATTAATTTATGTTACTAATTATTATTGTTATTATTATTATTATTATTATTATTATTATTAATAATAATAATAATAATAATAATAATAATAATAATAATAATAATAAGCCAGCGAGTTGGCAGAATCGTTAGCACGCCGGGCAAAATGCTTAGCAGTATTTCGTCCGTCTCCACGTTCTGAGTTCAAATTCCGTCGAGGTCGACTGTGCCTTTCATCCTTTCGAAGTCGATAAAATTAGTACCAGTTACACACTGGGGTCTATGTAATTGACTTAATCCCTTCCCCCAAATTTGAGGCCTTGTGCTTCCAGTAGAAAGTGGCATTTCGTCTGTCGTTACATTCTTAGTTCAAATTCTGCTGAAGTTGATTTTCGCCTTTCATGCTTTCGGGGTCGATAAAATACGTACCAGCTGAGTACTGGAGTCCATGTAATCGACTGGTCCCCTCCCCACAAATTTCAGGCCTTGCTTTTCTTGTTGTTGTTGTTGTTTAGGTGGTGAGCTGGCAGAATCGCCAACATGCCAGGCAAAATAGCAGAATTACATGTCTCTTTGTTCTGAGTTCAAATGCCACCAAGGTCAACTTCGTGTTTCATTCTTTTGTGATTGATAAAATAAGGTATCTGTTAAGCACTGGGGTCAATGCAGTTGACTTACGCCCTCCCCAAGATTTCAGGCCTTGTGCCTACAGTAGAAAGAATTGGCTAAGTCAACCTTCATGGAATTTGAACTCCCCTTCTCTTTCTCTTTCCCCTCTCTCCCTCTCCTTACTTCTGTCTTGAGGATGATGATAAAGGTGAAGACCTTCAGACGTGAATGACCATGGGATTGCACCTAGAAAGTTTCCCTCTGATGTTTGTGGAAGACCAGCAGTTGCTTGTATACCAGCCTCCCTTCTCCATGCCCACCGACGTTATCCAAGGGAAAGGCAAAGGCCGATACAGCTTGGCACTTGTGACATCGCAACTCATTCCTACAGCTGAGTGAACTGGAGCAACATGAAATAAAGTATCTTGCTCAAGAATACAACACACAAGCTGGTCCAGGAGTCGAACTCGCTACTTCATGATTGTGAGTCTAACACTCTAACCACTGAGCCATGTGCCTTCACAATGATGATGATAATGATGATGATGATATAAGTAGGTACAGAAGGCTGAATGGTAAAAAATTACGTTTCTTAATTATGAGGGCCTGAAATCGCTTCTGCTGCATGGTGTCTTAGGTAAGGGTCGTTTCTATAACCTCGGATTAACTCAGACCTTGTGAGTAAAATTGGGGAAATGAAAGCTGTATGAGTCTGTCAGATGGACTGTGTCTGTAAATTCAAAAATATAGCCTTATTATATGCAGTGTCATGTGGATTCTGCCTGAGAGTTATGTTATGGCACATGTGTCTGTGCAATACTCAGTCATTTATCCATTATTTTAATGAGCATGATGTTCAGGGGCCATCTTAAGGCAGGAGCACACTGGTCAGTTGTCCTGGGAGCCTCATGAGTTTACCAGCCCAATTCTGATCTATATATTCTGTGGTTTACTGTCAATAGATGATAAATACCATAGTGTCCAGTGCTCTGATTTCCCTGCTGGGTTTAAGACAGTGCTCACTCTCATGGCCAGATATTCTGATATCCATGTGTGTGTGTGTGTGTGTGCGTGTGTAGATATATGTACATACGTATGTATGTATGTATGTATGTATGTATGTATGTATTGCATCCTTTAAAAACTCCATGCTTCCCAAAATGACATGAGATATATATGTGTATTCTACTTGTTTCAGTCACTGGACTGCAATACTGGGGTATTGCCTTGAAGGGTTTAGTTGAATAAATTAATCCCAATACACAATGACATAGGACGCAGTATGTTCATTGGAAAAGCTGAAACAGCCAGTAATACATATCTATTGCTCGCTGATATAATTGTAGTCTTGTGCTGGTTTCATTCATTGGACTGTGGCCATAATGAATTCTAATTAAAAGCAATGTAATTGTTAGTGATTTAATTCTGTAAATTAATTCAGAAGAATTAATTGCAAAGTTTTGTGATGGTGAACTGAAACAATAACACCAGATGGTTTGGTTGTTTTAATTGAAAACATAAACACGATTATGAATTTTAAAAGAATCGCATTCCATGAAAAGCTGTGTTGATGGAAATCTACAAAAATGTTCCATTTTGTTTGAAGAATTTTCTATGGTGGCTTATATGGTAATGTCAACTGGCCTTCATGTTCCTGAGACTTGACTAGTGGGGATGTTTTCTTGTGGGGATACCTGAAAGAGAGGGTTTACGTCAACACACTGGAGACCCTGGTGCAACTGACGGAGAACACCAATAGAGAAATCAGAGAAGTGGGGTCTGAAATTTTTGAGGGTGTTATGGTGCAAGTTTTGTAAATAGCATGGACGTGCGAAGTCGAAAATGGCTGCATTTAAGCGATGTCATTTTTCATGTGATGTAGTGGAGTTGCAAAATTTAACATGTGCATATTAATTTCTGTTATGTTTTTTATATTGTATCAAATTTCATGCATTTATTTGTAAAGTTAAGGGAGTTATTAAAAATTGAAACCCATCAGTGATTTTTGAGACACCCTGTATACATATATATGTATGTATGTATGTTATAGATTAATTATAGGATTTAGTAGAAACTAGGTATATCAACACACAAGATGCCAGCATTGGCTAGGCATCCTAATATTGAGTTCACAGTGAGGTAAAACAACCATGAGATATCGTGTGTTTGTAGTATACTGCAGATATGTATATATGGAGGTACCAAATCCAACATAAACTGTAGATCCAACTTGTGGTGTGTTCAAGGTGTGGTGTAGGTACACACACACACACACTCACGTATATATGTACTATATCATTCCTGTTTATGTACACCAGGCTACATGATTTAATGTGCTCTTTCCTTTTTTTATAGCAGCAGCTTGTGATTTGAGGGAGATTTATTTGCTATTTCCAGCATGATAAGTGAACACATAGATGTTCCCTCATTGGCTTGTCCTATACATGTTATAAGTTGCAATGATAATGAAATATGTTTTGTGATGTTACATTGAATGGTTCTTTTGTACTAAATTTACAAAACATGGCTGGCTTCGTAGAAAATAATAAGTATGTACAATTAACAGTATTAAGCTGTGAAAAACATGCCAAGAACATAAACCGTTTAATAGTATAAAAGTCCTAAGCCTTACTGATTTTAGTGGGTAAAAAATAAGTTGTTTACTAGTTTTAGTGCTAGGAGGAATGTATGACTTGTGAAATTTTAAACAAATGGTTTATTACTAAGAGAGTGGAACCAGAAGGGAAGGAAAGAACAGTATTGCTGCTTCTTTGACAACTATGTGGCACACCCTTTTGTAGATTGTGGGAAAAACATTCATTTGGAATCTCTGTTTGCCAACATCACATTTTTGGTGCCATCAATGAAATTTGGAGCCAGAAAATTCAGAAAACATCATAAACAAAAAAAAAAGATTGTATGGTAGAGATTAGGTAAGCAATACATTTCCACAGATGAAAGTAAAAGAAAATCTGTTGATAACAATGTTGAACTGATTCAGAAATCAGTGTATCTGTTAACTTTATACAAAACATTAAAGCTTTCAGATGATCATTGATGAGAAATCATTAGCTGGATCATTCAGAATGATTGTTTTATTCTGTGTAATTCGAAATAATCTGTAATGGAGATGGTATACAAGGTTGTTATTGAAAGCTGTCCTTTCTCTGTCTGTCTGTCTGTCTGTCTGTCTCTATCTCTCTCTCTCTCTCTCTCTCTCTCCATCTCTATCTCTCTTTCCCTCTCTCTTTCTCACACACACATCAAACATATATGAGTGTGTGTGTGTGTATGTGTGTGAGTGTTAGATAGATAAATAGAAATATATATGAATATAAGTATGTATATATACTCTTTTACTCTTTTACTTGTTTCAGTCATTTGACTGTGGCCATGCTGGAGCACCACCTTTAGTCGAGCAAATCGACCCCAGGACTTATTCTTTGTAAGCCTAGTACTTATTCTATCGTCTCTTTTGCCGAACCGCTAAGTTACGGGGACGTAAACACACCAGAATCGGTTGTCAAGCGATGTTGGGAGGACAAACACAGACACGCAAACATATACACACACATACATATATACACATATATACGACGGACTTCTTTCAGTTTCCGTCTACCAAATCCACTCACAAGGCTTTGGTCGGCCCGAGGCTATAGTAGAAGACACTTGCCCAAGGTGCCACGTAGTGGGACTGAACCCGGAACCATGTGGTTGGTAAGCA